>NC_141877.1:279695862-279997029 GCF_056163025.1 Triticum urartu
AAAACCGGTCTACCAAGAATAATTGGACAAGACAGATTGCAATCAATATCAAGAAAAATAAAATATATGGGCACATAATTTCTATTTGCAAGAATAAGAACATCATTAATTCTTCCCATAGGTTTTTTAATAGTAGAATCCGCCAAGTGAAAATTTAAAGAACATTCTTCAAAATCGGTAAGACCAAGCACATCACATAAAGATTTCAGAATTGTAGAAACACTAGCACCCAAGTCACACAAAGCAAAACACTCATAATTTTTAATCTTGACTTTGATAGTAGGTTCCCACTCATCATGCAATTTTCTAGGAATTGAAACTTCTAATTCCAATTTTTCTTCAAAAGCTTTCATCATAGCATCAACAATATGTTTAGTAAAAGCTTTATTTTGTTCGTAAGCATGGGGTGAATTTATCATGGATTGCAACAAAGAAATACAATCAATCAAAAAGCAGATATCATAATTAAAGTATTTGTAATCCAAAAGAGTGGGCACATCACTAGCTAAAGTTTTGACCTCTCCAAACCCAGTTTTATCAATTTTCTCAACAAGATTTTCACCCTACGAATCATTGGGACGCCTTATACCTAAAGTTAACCCTTCTCCCGTACCCTTTTCATCAATATTAACTTTACTAAACAAGGAATCAATAGAATAAACACCAATCATTTTAAGATCTTCATCACTTTTGCGAAAGAAATCACTAGAAAATGCTTTTTCTAAAAATTCTCTTTTAGCTCTAAGCATAGCGGTTCTTTTCTTACTTTCATCCATAGAAACATAAAGAGCTATAATTGATTCATCAACCTTAGGCACAAAAATTTTCAGCTTGAGGTTTTCCACATCATGAGCAATTCTATCAAGACTTATAGACAAATCATCAATCTTTCTCAACTTTTCTTCTATGGAAGTGTTGACAACTTTTTGCATGTTGATAAATTCTTTAATATTATTCTCAAGATCAGAGGTATTCCTATTATTATTATAATATTTATTTCCATAGGAATTACCATAATTATTAGAGGAATTACTAGGAAAAGGCCTAGGATTAAAATTACCTCTATAAGCATTGTTATTGAAATTATTTCGAGAAATAAAATTCACATCTATGGCATCACTATTTTGCTCAATCAAAGTAGACAAAGGCATATCATTAAAATCAATAGGAGCACTTCTACTAACAACCAATTTCACAAGAGCATCAACTTTTTCACTCAAAGAAGAAATTTCTTCAACCGAATTAACTTTTTTACTAGTAGGAGCTCTTTCGGTATGCCATTGCGAATAATTTGCCATGATATTATCAAGCAATTTGGTGGATTCACCCAAAGTAATTTCCATAAAAGTACCACCCGCGGCGGAATCTAAAAGATTATGAGAAACAAAATTCAATCCCACGTAAAAAAATTGTATGGTCATCCAAAGATTTAACCCATGAGTTGGGTAATTCCTTAGCATCATTTTCATCCTTTCCCAAGATTGTGCAACATGATCATGTTCAAGTTGCTTGAAATGCATGATCTGGGTTCTAAGGGATATAATTTTTGCAGGCGGAAAATACTTAGTGATAAAAGCATCTTTGCACTTATTCCAAGAATTGATACTATTGCGAGGCAAAGAGGAGAACCAATTTTTTTGCATAATCACACAAACAAAATGGAAATAATTTCATCTTCATCACATCATTGTCAACATCCTTTTTCTTTTGCATATCGCATAATTCCACGAAGGTATGAAGATGGGTCGCGGCATTCTCATTAGGAGTACCGGAAAATTGATTTTTCATAACAAGATTCAGCAAAGCAGTTTTAATATCACAAGACTCCGCACTAGTGGCGGGAGGAGCAATTGGAGTGCCGATAAAATCATTGTTGTTGGTATTTGAGAAATCACATAACTTGGTGTTCTCTTGAGTCATGATGACCACACAACAAGATTGCACTCAAAAACATATCCGGCAAGAAAACAACGAATGGAAAAAGAGGGGCGAAAATAAAACGGCAAATTTTTGTGAAGTGGGCGAGAGGAAAACGAGAGGCAAATGGAAAATAATGTAAATTGCGAGGAGATGAGATTTGTGATTAGGAAACTGGTACATGTTGAAGATCCTCCCCGGCAACGGCGCCAGAAATTCCTTTTGATGTTGCTTGAAGCTACGTCAGTATTTCCCCAAAGAGGAAGGGATGATGCAGCACATCGGCGGTAGGTATATCCCTCATATGTGAAACCAAGGTTATCGAACCAGTAGGAGAACCAAGCAACACAACATAAATAGCACCTGCACACAAATAAAAACTTCTCGCAACCCAAACATGTTAAAGGGGTTGTCAATCCCTTCCGGGGTACGGCGCCTCAAGATAGGCAAGCGGACGTGAGGTAAATTTGTCGTAGATTGATATATCGAACGCAAAATAAAATAAATAAGAATAAATTGCAACAAGGCATTTTTGGGTTCTTTGTTTAGTAGATCTGAAAATAAACGCAAAGGAAAAATAGATCGCAAAGGTAAATAATATGAGGAAGAGACCCGGGGGCCGTAGGTTTCACTAGTGGCTTCTCTCGAGAAAAATAGCAAACGGTGGGTGAACAAATTACTATTGTGCAATTGATAGAACTTCAAATACTCATGAAGATATCCAGGTAATGATCATTACATAGGCATCACGTCCAAGATTAGTAGACCGACTCCTGCCTGCATCTACTACTATTACTCCACACATCGACCGCTATCCAGCATGCATCTAGTGTATTAAGTTCATGGAGTACGGAGTAATGCAATAAGAATGATGACATGATGTAGACAAGATCTATCTATTTAGAGATATACCCCATCATTTTATCCTTAGTATCAATGATACATACGTGTCGGTTCCCATTCTGTCACTAGGATCAAGCACCGTAAGATCGAACCCACTACAAAACACATCTTCCCATTGCGATATAAATAGATCAAGTTGGCCAAACAAAACCCAAATATCGGAGAAGAAATACGAGGCTATAAGCAATCATGCATAAAAGAGATCAAAGAAACTCAAATACTTTCATGGATATAAAAAGATAGATCTGATCATAAACTCAAAGTTCATCGGATCCCAACAAACACACCACAAAAGAGTTACATCATATGGATCTCCAAGAGACCATTGTATTGAGAATCAAGAGAGAGAGAGAGAGAGAGAGGAAGCCATCTTGCTACTAACTACGGACCCGAAGGTCTACAAAGAACTACTCATGCATCATCGGAGAGGCACCAATGGAGATGGTGAACCCCATCCAAGATGGTGTCTAGATTGGATCTGGTGGTTCTAGACTCTGCGGCGGTTGGATCAATATTTTGTCGACTCCCCTAGGGTTTCTGGAATATTGGGATATTTATAGAGCAAAGAGGTTGTCCGGGGGGCACCCGAGGTGGGCACAACCCACCAGGGCGCGCTTGGGCCTCCTGGCGTGCCCTAGTGGGTTGTGCTCTCCTCGGAGCACCCTCCAGGCGCAGCTAGGGCCCATTATGTTCCTTTTGGTCCATAAAAAATCTCCATGAAGTTTCGTGGCATTTGGACTCCGTTTGATATTGATTTTCTGCGATGTAAAAAACATGGAAAAACAGCAACTGACACTGGGCACTATGTCAATAGGTTAGTCCCAAAAAATGATATAAAATGACTATAAAATGATTATAAAACATCCAAGATTGATAATATAACAACATAGAACAATAAAAAAGTATAAATACATTGGAGACGTATCAGCATCCTCAAGTCATCTGGTACGGTGAGATTGAAGTCCATGGATGTCTGGCGGAGGCCGCAAAGTCCTGATGTGTCCGCGCACTGTACACTCTATGAATGAAAGAAAACCATCAAATCATCTCGAATAAAAATGAATTCACGGCGATTTTAGCCGGTGATTAAAGGAGGCAGATGAACTGGGACAAGAGTTACCTTGTTGTCCATGAGAAAAAACCCTCAATACGGCAGGATTCCCCACCCGGGCGGAGCTGGGTCGACCGCGAGCAGTGTCGAGAAAGTCGATGGTGATAGGCGGCTGATACGTCTCCAACATATCTATAATTTTTGCTTGTTCCATGCTGTTATATTATCATTCTTGGATGTTTTACAATTATTTTATAGCAACTTTATATATTTTTTTGGACTAACCTACTGACATAGTGCCCAGTGCCAGTTGTTGTTTTTTGCTTGTTTTTTACTTCGCGGGAAATCAATATCAAACGGAGTCCACACACCGCGAAATTTTTTGGAGATTTTTTTGTACCAAAAGACCCAGTATGGGCTAAAAAGTACCAGAGGGGAGGCCCAAGGTGGGCACAACCCACCTGGGCACGCCCAGGAGCCCAGGTGCATCCAGGGGGTTGTGCCCCCCTCGGTGACCTCCCGCACCTCCTCTTCGCCCTATAAATTGCCAAATATTCCAAAAACCCTCGATGTAGCCCTAGATCGGAAGTTCCGCCACTACAAGCCTCTATAGCCACAAAAAAGCAATCGGGAGCCCGTTCCGACACCCTGCCGGAGGGGGAAATCATCACGGAAGGCCATCCTCGTCATCCCTATGGCCACCATGATGCGGAGGGAGTAGTCCACCCCTGGGGCTCAGGGTTTGTGCTAGTAGCTATGTGTTTAATCTCCCCCTCTCTCCCTCTCGTGTTCTTGAGATGTCACGATCTTGATGTATCGCAGGCTTTGTTAATATAGTCGAATCATATGGTGTTTTCCCCTCTCTATCTTGTTGTGATGAATTGAGTTTTCCCTTTGAGATTTTGTTTTATCAGATTGAATACTTGTATGGATTTGAGAGCACTTGATATATGTCTTGCATATGAATACCCTTGGTGACAATGGGGTATTATATTGATTCACTTGATGTATGTTTTGGCACTCAACTCGCGGATTCTCGAGGTGACATTGGGGTAATCTATGCATAGGGGTTGATGCACGTTCTCGTCTTTGTTTCTCCTGTAGAAATCTTGGGGCACTCTTTGAGGTTCTTTGTGTTGGATTGAGTATTATGAATCTGAATTTTTTTGTGTTGCTTTAGTACAAACTCTTGATAGATCGATCGGAAAGAATAACTTGGTGTCATCTTAGTACGAACTCTTGGATAGATAGATCAGAAAGAATAGCTACAAACAATTTCTTCTTATGTTCTCCGCTAGATAAGAACTTTGGAGTGATTCTTCATCACACGTGGAGGGATGGTTATATGATCCAATTAGATTAGCATTGTTGAGAGATTGCACTAGCGAAAGTACGGACCCTAGGCCTCATTTTCAAGAATTGCAATACCGTTTGTGCTCCGTTTTATCAATTGCTACCTTGCTGTTTTTTTATTGTTCTTATCACAAAAATCAATATCTGTTATCCATATTACACTTGTATCACCATATCTTCGCTGAACTAGTGCACCTGTACAAATTACCATTGTATTTGGTGTGTTGGGGACACAAGAGACTTTTTATTATTTGGTTGTAGGGTTGTTTAAGAGAGACTATCTTCATCCTACGCCTCCCACGGATTGATAAACCTTAGGTCATCCACTTGAGGAAAAATTGCTACTGTCCTACAAAACTCGGCGCTTGGAGGCCCAACATGTGTCTACAAGAATAAATTTGCATAGTAGACATCAGTGGCGGCAAGCGGAAGTGGTGAAATGCGATGGGGTTTGCGCCTGGCGGCGGCGGCAGGCGTTGAGCTAAGTGGTTGCCGCCGCGATAGGTGGTGCCATGCATAGACGCGGAGGAGCTTGTGCAGGTGTGAATGGGGATCGGAGGGGGAGGTGAGCGGGTGAGGGTTTTTGTGACGTGGGGATGGTGAGGGTTTTCTTTTTTTCTTTTTTGAAATGGGTGGTGAGGGTTTTCTGTCCCACAAAGAGTTTTAGAGGCAACAGTTTGCTAGAGCCAACCGTGTGTGATTGACGTAACAGGGAAAATGAAAATCAATGCACATGGTTCCAATTTTGGGAACCGTGTGTGATTGACGTACTACCTCCTTCCTGGTTTATTGGTCCCCTTTGTAACTAGTACCAAATTTTGACCAAATATTTAACTAACAAATGTTTATGCATGTCACAAAAAATTATATCATTGAACACTATGTTCAAATACACATCCAACGATATAATTTTTGCTGACCTGCACTAACATTTTGTCAGTTAAATCTTTGGTCAAAATTTAACACAAATTACAAAGGGGACCAATAAACCAGGACGGAGGTAGATTCCATCAACCGAAATGATTGCATCCATACCCCACATTTAGACATAAGTAAACATAAATCAAACATACTCAGACATAGATAATAAGCGTACACAAGCATAGTTCAACCAGGTACATAGTTCATCCGTCATTCAGCATACTCAACCGTACATAGTTCGATCACACATCTCATCTCATCTGCCGGCACGATCCCGAAGCTTCTCCAGATACTCGGCATACGCGGCGTGTGCCACCATGCGAGAATACTTCTGCTTGAAGGAGCCAATGGCTCGTCCTCTTGCATGCGCCAGAACACTTTCATACGCGTCATGAAGCTTTTGGTTGCAAAATGGGCATCGATAGCCGCCGTCCCAGGTCCTAATACGCCTGTTATGCATTCCCGCATAAAGCTCCCTCAGGATTTGCCTCTTGTACCTCCTCTGGCCATCTTCATCCTCGCTGTCCACATCGTCAGACAGCACCTATACAAATAGTAAAAAAATGTGGCATCAAATTAATGTTTACAAACTAATCTCTAGCAAACATTTGGTA
This sequence comes from Triticum urartu, assembly GCF_056163025.1. Taxonomy (NCBI): domain Eukaryota; kingdom Viridiplantae; phylum Streptophyta; class Magnoliopsida; order Poales; family Poaceae; genus Triticum; species Triticum urartu. Next base: position 279,702,622 of record NC_141877.1, read on the forward strand.
GTTGCCAAAATTTGGCATCAAATCAATATTTACATGCCATGAAGTGGGATTAGGAATTTATGGCTATTTTTTTATACATATCCAGATATTATGGTTCGATTTTTAAGAACAATCGTTTATGTACAGACCAATCTTGAAGAAAATAATGGCACAAAGTCATTCAAAATCAATTGTCAAGTCATGGCTAGGAATTATTAGCGCGAACACTAACCCTAATCGGATTACTAGCAGAAATCATTTGCATAGATGAAACAACTAATCAATTATCACTTGTACCATTCAAACAATCAATACACTACATGGATCTGATGAAACTTACTCAGATTTCATGGATTGGGAGAACATGACCACATGATTTCTATTCCAAAAAGGGGGAGGCAGGAGTAACCAGAGAAACCCTAGGATCTATTTGACACATAAATGGGTACAGATGACTAACCGGTTGTCCGTCGTCGCCGGGGTCGTCGCCTGAGTCATCACCGGAGTCGGTATGGACCTCCGCCTTCGACTGTGGAAGCACGACGCCGTTGACGATGTCAGGGTGCGGCGATACCTCGCCAGCGGTGACGGCAACCTCTATGTCCATCTCCACGCCGTGCTCCGGTGCTTCAGCAGCCCCAGTGTCGCCACTCCCTCCGATGGGCCTCTTCAGCGGCATCCTCATACACTGGTGGCTTCGTGGACTAAGAGCAGCGTCAAGAATGCAAGAAGAGAGAGAGGATTGTGTGTGTGGCGAGGATGGGGGTGCGGCCACTCGGGCGTGCCATAAATATGGGGTAGTGGGAGAGAGGCCGGCGGCGGTCAAACCGCTGGCTCACCTCCAGTTGAGCCTGCGCACCGAACTGCTGGCATGCCTACCGTTGTTTCACACAGCTACTCGCACGCGTCCCGGTGACACTATGCAGTGAGCACGCATCCTGTCAATTCACACACCTGCATGCACGCCTCCCGGTCTGCCTGCACGGCGGACTGCTTGCAAGCGTCCCGTAAACTCACGCCTGCTCGCACGGCACACGGGTCGCGTGGTGGTACGTATATTGTTTTTCTATTTTGGTGATTAATGTTGTCGCTTTATTGCTTAACCGAAGCATGGCACGTATCCATTGTTGGTCTAACGCTCACGGTTCAAATAAATGATCCGTTTGCAATATTGGTTCCCAATTATTAATAATCTCCTGTTTGTATGAAGATAAAGATTACATCAAAACTGGTCTCAAATTTGACAAAAAAGTACAATGCCACTTTGTATTGGTGTCCATATGATAACACGATAAGTTTCATGAATTTCAAATAAGTTTTGGATGTACTAGAATTTAAAAATCAAGATTCTCAATATTTGAAATTTCTTGCACGGGGAGTAAACATGCACCCAGTGAGACACATGTGTTTTTGCAATCCATTTAGGTGCACTGTCACGTGTGCATGTAGCTCAAATTTGATTTTTGCACATTATATCCCTAGAAAATCAATCAATGCACTAAAACGTCTTAATGATCTTTGTTTTTTTCAAAATTAAAACGTCTCTCCTTTGGTAACATATGTTCACTGCGGGATAATTTAACATGCATCGTAGTTGTGGTGGATTCGCGGTGTGTGTATGTGTGTGTGTGCACGCGTCTGGGGGTGGGGTGGCTGGCAGTACACTACGACTCGTGGGCCATCGTGTGGGTTGGCCGTTTTGTGAGGCAGGTGCCACATCAGAGTCGTGAATTCGTTATTTAAAACATCACAGAACCCTTTCATACATACAAGTTTTGGCCACATGCAGTCGATGGTTGTCCTACATGACACTCAATACTCACGTGTGACGCTTTCCATGGGCCCGCGAGGTCGTCGTCCATCACTTTGACCAACAGCCGGCAAAGAGGTTAATTTGACCAGCAAGGTAGAATCTTTTTTGTTTGTGTTATGGTGGGAGTATATAGTACGCGTCGAAGAGGTGGGAGGGAACTAGCATATATACTATATGTATGCGTCCGTGAACAAGTACACCTCACTCAGTGTCAGGACTTTTCCATTTCCGAGGCACGTGCCACAACAAAATTGTGAAATTGGCAATTCAAACATCACACGGCACCTCTTTGGGCCACATGCATGCAAACGGTGGTTATCCTAGGACACTCACGTGTGACGCTTCGATCTGTGGGCCCGCGAGGCCATCGTCGATGCATGCATCACTTTGACCTACATCAGGAGAGGTTAATTAATTTCACCATCAAGGAGGATTCTTTTTGGGTTGTATTATGGTAGGAGCATATATTATGCATCGAAGAGGGGGAACGGGGCCATCATATGTAGTACGCTTAATGAACCTCGCTCTGTGTGGGGACTATGGTTTTTGAGTCATGTGCCGCATTAAAGTTGTGCCTTTTGGGTATTCAACATATGTTTGGCCCACATGCAAAGCGATGGTGGTTGTCCTCTCGCACCCACTTAAGCGGTTATCAGCGATATCGATGCTTTTCCATCTGTGGGCCCGCTTCATCGTCCATCACTACTTTGCCTGACAACGAGAGAGGTTAATTGATGTAGACCGAAACTCAATGTGAGGTCCGATCCGTTGTTGCGGCCCGACCTTTCACAACACTCCACCACCAGCAGTAGCAACCTCTCGCTCGCGCACGCGATATGCACGAAATAGAGGGTTTGACCTTACGGCCCAGCACGAGAAAATCAATCTCGACGATGATACTCACACGCAAAAACAATTTCTACAAAGAAATCGCAACACAGAGGTTTTCTAAAGATCCCTCCAAACTTGATACGGGTGTCTACCCTGAAAAACACATCGTGTCTATTTCATAAAACAATAACCTCGACAACAATAGGATCGACAACTACATTGGTATTTGGTATAGTCATGGACCTATCATCCTCTCCTCCTTGAAACGAAACCGTCCTCGGTTTCAAATCAGTCTTTTCAGCAATACTTTTATCTACGGACTGAACGACGGCCGTACAAATTCCAGTAGCTTCAACCTTCTTCTTTTCTTCTTCTTTTTGCTCTTTTATCTTCTCAAGATGATCTTTCCTCCAAGAAATAAAACGATCCTCGTCCATGGACACAAGGTCAAACTTCTTATCCCGCTTGACGTGATACATATTTGCAACATGGTAATATGTAGCATGGTGCTCCTTGTACCACAGCTCTCCCAACAACAGGTGACATGACACCAAGGAGACCGGAATCACGTCACACAAAACATCAGAAAAAAATTTCCCAACAAAAACGGTACCTTAGTTTGGTGTGTGACAGTGAGCTCTTCATGACCCCAATGAAAACAGTATGGTTGTGGATGTGGTGTCATTGATAGCTTCAGCTTCTCCACCATCTCGATGCTTGCAGCGTTGATCAAATTCTTGTGATCGATCGTCATGGCACATGATCTCTCTCTCACCACCACCCGAGTGTGAAAAAGCCCGGCCCAGCGGCCTTCCTCCTCCAACTGAAATCCATAGCTTAACTTACTGAATGACGATGCCCTTGCCATTTTCTCCATAGTGTCGTGAACAACCTGTTGCTCTGAATACCACCTAATGTAGACCGAAACTCAATGTGAGGTCCGATCCGTTGTTGCGGCCCGACCTTTCACAACACTCCACCACCAGCAGTAGCAACCTCTCGCTCGCGCACGCGATATGCACGAAATAGAGGGTTTGAACCTTACGGCCCAGCACGAGAAAATCAATCTCGATGATGATACTCACGCGCAAAAACAATTTCTACAAATAAATCGCAACACATAGGTTTTCTAAAGATCCCTCCAAAACTTGATACGGGTGTCTACCCTGAAAAACACATCGTGTCTATTTCATAAAACAATAACCTCGACAACAATAGGATCGACAACTACATTGGTATTTGGTATAGTCATGGACCTATCATTAATTTGACTTAGGAGGAGATTATTGTTTTTGTTTGTAATACGGTATATATATAGGTCATGCTCTGGGCTGACATGATACAGTTTGAGCACACACATGCATGTGTACGCATGATTCCCTCCCGTCGAGTCGAAGTGGCTAGTACCACAACACGTCATGAACCGATCTCGCTCTATGTGGGGACTGTACGATTTTCGATGCACGCGCCACATCAATGTTGTGAAATGGTATTCAAACATGCATGCACGCATCACCTCCATACATATGCATTTAGTGGTTGTCTTTGAACGGTACACTCCCTCGCGTTGTTATCGGTGATAAGCTTATATATTCGTGGGCCCGCGTGGACATCCATGATCACCTTGACCGACAACAAGATATGTTACCATGGCGGATTCTTCCTTTAGTTCGTGTTATCGTAGTATAGGTCATGGTGAGATTCAGTCCTAATTAAGTTTGAGCGCATACTATGCACACATGGATTCATGAATCCCCGTCATTGGCTTGAAGTGTGGTGTGACATACATATGCATCGTCAACTAAACCTCGCTTAGTGTGGGGATTTCTGGTTCGAAAGCACGGTGCCACATCAAAGTTGTTCCATTGTGTATTCAAACCCACCTCCCATACATATGTTTGGGCCACACGCAGGTAGTGGTTGTCTTCGAGGACTAGCTACTTGCGTGATTATTGGCGAGCTAGCCCATCTCCGAGGTCGCATGGACGGCCATCACTATGACCAACAACAAGAGAGAGGTTGTACGACCAAGGTGGATTATTCTTGGCCCGTTTTACGATCCATCTTGGTGAGATGCCCTCTCTGTCCCACGGACTAAAAGTGTGGGGGGGGGACTGCTACTTCGCACTTTGCTAGGTGAACCTCCGTGGGGGGCATGCATTCATAGCTTAGGATTCCCTTCCTGCCAACACGAGGGGGGCAAGCAATACCGTGCGCTTTGCGAGATAGGTGCCACATCGAAGTTGCATTTGGTATTTGAACATCAAACCACCCTTTTCATACATATATTTGGTCCACATGCAAGCGTGTTCGTGTTCTGACCCTCTCCAGCGTCATTTTTCACCAAATTTATGAACATTAGACAAGTCGGATGATGCAACAGACACGGTTCACTCACACTAACCGTGTGCCATGCCGGTGCCCCTATCACACACATCCGCGCAGTACATTGGGCTCCAGGAGGCTTCCCCTCTCAAAAATATCTACTCGCCTGCAGGTTTTTTCTGTTTGATAACACACGTTATTCTGTCGACCGTGCGTGATGTTTCTTGTTCCTGCTCCCTCATGCATCCCTCGAAAATATCTGCCCGCCTCAAGGGTTTTTCTATTTCATAACACACGGTTGTTATTTCCGGACCATGAGCGATGCACCATCATCCAAATTTTCAATATCCCAGCATTTCACTCCCACGTTTGACTCCCGCATAGTAAAATTTTTAGTAGCCACGTCATTTCCTCAAATACACCCCTCGCCCCCCCCCTACACACACCAAAACCTCCTTGGGCATGCCCCCTGCGCGCGCACACACACACACCCTCCCTCGCTCTAAACCCTAGAAAGGTCGTCGCCGCCGCCGCAAGGCCTTCATTATCAACATCTGCCGGTTTGCCTGTGCAGCTTACCCACTGATCTACATACCAAGGCCGCCCTGAGTTTCTTAGATGACGCCTGCCAAACGCCACCTTTCCCACAAATCCCCATCCCCCACTCTAGAGTGTTGCAGCCTAAACCCGACTACGCTTCCCGTGTAGCTCGAGGAGCAACTGGCCCAAAAGAGGTGTATCGCGGTCTCTTCCCCCGATGTCACCGAGGAAGCTGACGACCATTACTGGCCGCAGGCACTCAATCAACGGGCTAGAGTTTCTAGCTCATGACTAACCCTGAACTAACTCCATCCAAAGAGGTGTTTGGATGACAAGGTTAGATTGACAATAAATGCACTAGGAGAACTAGCTCCAATTAGCACCTCTTGGGTGGGATAGTTTTTTTTGGGTGGGTTAGATGCAACTAGCTCAAACTAGCCCTCATTTTTGGATATACTTTAGGGCTATTTGTGCTCGAACTAGCTCAAACTAACTCTAACCCATAGATACAGCAGCAGTTAATCAGCCGATAATTTGTAAAAATGCAATAACTCCTTCCGACCCATAATATAATATGTTAATTCATCTAATATGTGAGTATATTGGATGTTATAAGATATTATAAAAGAGTGTTGTACTACATCATTGTGCAATTGCTGTTTAGCTTCTAATATTAACTTGGTGCTTTTAGGTACATATGTCATTGGTAAAGATCCGTGTTTCGACCCTTTCTGCGTATGGGGCAATGAGATATTGATGAACCAACATCAAGTGAGGAAGCTGATAAAGATTGTTAATGAAATGGGTCAAAAGATGGCAATTAAACTATTTGTTTACACTTTATCCAAGACAACAGTGAACTGCGGGATGGTAAGTAAGAACTCTGCAGCCTTCTTTCTACTGCCCATAATGAGTTGTGTTAGATGACAATGTCTGAATCTTTTTCCTTTGAAGTGGTTCCCAAAGCAGTTTACTCAAGATTACCTCTGAAACTGCATGATTGGTGGGCATGCAAAGGTTAAAGTATTTCTACCAGAACATGAGGATTATCTAGATGTTTTCATGAAGACCGTGAAGGATGGGTGGTTGGCCATCACAAGAGGTTGGACTAGAGTCGTGCATGCCTTCTGCATGGAGGAGGGCACAATATGGGCATTCCGCTTCACCTTCTTCAGCAACCAGAATGTATTTCTCATCTTTCTTTACCGTCTTTAATAGTACAAGTATACAATTGTGGTTCATCATTCTTTATTTGGTTCTTATGTAATTCTTGAACATATGTACCTATGAATCGAATAATGCATTGGTTGTTTGAACCTGAAGGATATGAATAAAGCTATAGCATACATTCAAATTCAAATCTGGTACAATTTGAAATAGCAGCAATTAAATCATGGTGAAATTACGCTCTCTAGGTTGTTACGGCCCACATGGTTGGTAAAACACAAACGTTTGCGATATACACCATAATCCGACACAGTTCACAGAGAGGAAACATGTGCAAGCATGCACACAGTTGCCGTTTGCAAAGCATGTGCGATGTCAGGCAATATCACTGTAACATCCCAAATTTTCAATTTGGAATGTTATACATTAGATCATCATTGCATATCATATTTTATTGCATTTTGGTTGTTCCTAGAAATTCTACGCAACTCAAGGACCCTTGGAGAGAGTTCGGGATTTCGTTATTTTCATATTTGAGTTTTCTCAAATTTTGAAAATAGGATCATTTGATTTTATTTATTTTATCTTCAATTATTTCTATTATCAAAATATGAGAGAGGGAATAAAATGGCTTTCCCAAAATAAAGAAATATTGAGGATTTAATAAAAAATCAAATAAGATTTTATTTTGGTTTTATTTGCTATTTTATTTGAATTTAGGAAAAATGTGCGTTTTTCAAAATTGCATTTAGGCCCCAAATAAATGTTCACCTTGTGCGACTTGATTTTAGAAGCCCGGGAAAATTTATTTCGGGATTTTTGGAGTCCGTTTAGTATTTATTTTTATTTTTCTTCTGCGCATAATTATTTTAAAAAAAATCGCACCGACCTACAGGCCGTGTCCGACCGGGACGCCGGCCCGACTAGCCTTTATAAGCCGGCCCACCCCGGGCCGAAACCCTAGCCCCGAGCCACCCCAGCCCCAGCCCCGCCCGAGCCGCCGCCGCCGCCTCGCCGACCTGCCGCCCGAGGTCGCCTCGAAATCCATGCCGCCGTTTTTTTTCGAAAAAACCGATCGGTTTTTCCGTTCGGTTATTCGTCGGTTTTTTTTAGTTTCGGTTTTTTTTAATAGATCGGCTTTTCTGATTTATTTAATTAGTGAGCGTTCGTCCGTTCGTTCGTTCTAGTGAACGTTCGTCGTTTTTCTTTTTCTCGGATTAAATCCGTGATTTTTTTGATCGCGATTTCTGATCCGATTTTCGTTTTAGTATAACTTTTCGCTCGTTTATCGGAATCAGGCGATTCAAGTGCCTGGAGGTTCGTATCGAAACCCTCTATCCGTTTAACCAACTTAAACAAGTTTGTGAAACTGTAAAAATTGCCTTAGATCCAGATTAGTAGAACGAAGTTGTCTTCTTTCGTCGTTTGACTTTTGTTGCTTCGTTTGATTTGATTCTTTTTGCCAACCGGAGTTCTTAAGTTGAACTTTCTGGTTAGATCTCTTATTTGAGTTTTACCTGTGCATTAGATGAGTGCTTATTGTATGCTTGTTTATTTGTCTGCGATAGAATACCCGGAGTGCGCCGCCTGTTACTTCGAATCTCTAGGTTTCGCGGATCATCAACAAGGCAAGTAACACTTTGATCATACCTTTCCTACTACCCAGTTTTATTGCATTAGATCAATCCTCACACATTGCATGATTAGGACCTAACTAAATTGTGGGATGGGAAGTAGTTGAGGTAGTACCTATTACCTGTTTTATTATCAAACATTTGGAGTTACTTCTATGTTTGCCATTATGCCATGCTATGCTATTAGACGTGGATTGGGTGAGTGATATCCATGACAGATGTGAGTTTGTTAATTAATGGTTTATCTAAGGTGGCAACTTAAATACACATCTGGGTGGATTGAGGTACCTGGGTATTCCAGGATTGCCTGTTTCTTTTGGACCGCCACCCAGGCTCAAAGGGATCATGAGATTATTCATACTAGAAACTTTCGTGTGCAGCCACAAGCCATTATGGGCTCTGGCATAGTTGATTAAGTCGTGCGAACTCTTACAGGGTAGACTAGTAGATGTAGGGGAATGTAGGTGTAACGGTCTATCCATCGTAAGGTGCTAGCGCTTCTGAAAGACTATGTCTCGGTCATCCGTCTTCTCAAACACCATGTAGTGCGAGAAACCAAACGGAGGCGATCAAGTCTTGTGGGGAAAAGTGCGCAAACCTCTGTAGAGTGTAATAAACTAATCATGATTAGCCGTGTCCCCGGTTATGGACTTTTTGAGTATCTAGTACTTGGATTATCATGTGAATCTCAACATGTTACTCTAAATTAAGTTTGTTGGGTTTTGTTTAATGATGATTACTTTAATTGGGATTGAGGATGCTGTCAACCATTCTCGATGTTTAACAACTACCATGATAGTAAATAAAATTTATTCCTTTGTTGTAGGGAAAAATTGGCTTTACGAAAAACTGTAACCATAGAGCTTTCCACCAGCCAAATATGCATATAGTATAGCGGTTTCATTCCATTACTCTCTATGTGTTACCTTGCCAGCATATTCCATGTGCTGACCCATTTCGGGCTACAACGTTAATGTTGCAGACTTTTCAGACGACGATTAAGGAGTTTTTAGGTCGTGGTTCTATACTCAGTGATGCCGTTGGAGTTGATGGACTCACTTATCTTCCAAGCCTTCCGCTGTTATCGTTGTTAGATGGCCTTAAGCCATATTTATTGTAATAAGTTCTCTATTGAGACACTCGATGTAATAAGTGTGTGATTGCTACTCTGTTATAAATCCTCCGAGTACTGTGTGGTGTCAGCATTACTGATCCAGGGATGACACCGGAGCACAGAGATCAGACTGTTTGAGGTCTGGTCGCTACACCGGAGGTAGACCTCGCCGCCGCCGGTTTTTCTCAAAAAATCGATTAGTTTTCCGTCGGTTTTGTTTGGGTTTTTTTTAGTTTCGTTTTTTTAATAGATCGGTTTTCCGGTTTATTTATTTAGCGAGCGTTCGTTCGTTTTAACGAACGCTTTCATCGTTTAGATCCAGTTAACGAACATCCGTTCGTTAATCTGTTCGTCGTTTTCTTTTTCTCGGATTAAATCCGCGATTTTTCTGATCGCGATTCCTGATCCGTTTTTTCGTTCTAGTATAACTTTTCGCTCGTTTATCGGAATCAGGTGATTCAAGTGCCTGGAGTTTCGTCTCGAAACCCTCTTTCCGTTTAACCAACTCAAACAAGTTTTTGCCACTGTAAAAATTGCCCTAGATCCAGAATAGTAAACGAAGCTTGTTTCTTTTGTCGTTTGTCTTTCGTTGCTTCGTTCGACTTGATTCTTTTTGCCAACCGGAGTTCTTAAGTTGAACTTTCTGGTTAGATCTCTTATTTGAGTTTTACCTGTGCATTAGTTGAGTACTTATTTTATGCTTGTTTGTTTGCGATAGAGTACCCGGAGTGCGCCGCTTGCTACTTCGAATCGCTAGGTTTCGCGGATCATCAACAAGGCAAGTAACACTTTGATCATACTTCCAACTACCCAGTTTTATTGCATTAGATCAATCCTCACACATTGCATGATTAGGATCTAATTAAATTGTGGGTTTGGGAAGTAGTTGAGGTAGTGCCTATTACCTGTTTATTATCAAACCATTGGGAGTTACTTCTACGTTTGCTTACTATGCCATGCTATGCTAGTAGACATGGATTGGGTGAGTGAAATCCATGACAGATGTGAGGTTGTTAAATTAAAGGTTTATCTAAGGTGGCAACTTAAATACACATCTGGGTGGATTGAGGCACCTGGGTATTCCAGCGATTGCCTGTTTTCTTTTGGACCGCCACCCAGGCTCAAAGGGATCATGAGATTATTCATGCTAGAAACTTCCATGTGCAGCCACAAGCTATTATGGGCTCTAGCATAGTTGATTAAGTCGTGCGAACTCTTACAGTGGTAGACTAGCAGATGTAGGGGAAAGTAGGTGTAACGGTCTACCCGATCGTAAGGTGCTAACACTTCTGAAAGACTATGTCTCGGTCATCCGTTTCTCAAACACCTTGTAGTGCGAGAAATCAAACGGAGGCGATCGAGTCTTGTGGGGAAAAGTGCGCAAACCTCTGCAGAGTGTATAAACTAATCATGGTTAGTCGTGTCCCCGGTTATGGACATCTTGAGTATCTAGTACCTGGATTATCATGTGAATCTCATCATGTTACTCTAAAATTAATTTTGTTGGGTTTTGCTTAATGATGATGCTTAATTGGGATTGAGAATGCTGTCAACCATTCTCAATGTTTAACAACCACCATGATAGTTAAATAAAATTTATTCCTTTGCAGTAGGGAAAAAAATTGCTTTACGCAAAACTGTAACCATAAAGCTTTCCACCAGCCAAATATGCATGTAGTATAGCCTTATTCTTTCATTGCTCTCTATGTGTTACATTGCCAGCATATTCCATGTGCTGACCCGTTTCGGGCTGCAACATTAATGTTGCAGAATTTTCAGACGACGATTAAGGTGCCTTTAGGTCGTGGTTCTATACTCAGTGATGCCGTTGGAGTTGATGGACCCACTTATCTTCCAAGCCTTCCGCTGTTATCGTTATTAGATGGCCTTAAGCCATATTTATTGTAATAAGTTCTCTTTGGAGACACTCGATGTAATACGTGTGTGATTGCTACTCTATTTTAAATCCTTCAAGTATTGTGTGGTGTCAGCATTACTGATCCAGGGATGACACCTGAGCACAGAGATTGGACCGTTTGTGGTCTGGTCGCTACAAGATAGTATCAGAGCACACGCTGACTGTAGGACACGACCACTAAGCTAAAAGACCTAGATCACTACTCACTCTCTTCTCTTTCTAACTTCTCATCTTTTCTACTCTTTTAGGATGGCGGATGCAAGGAACAAGTTCACGCAACCAGATGAAGATACCCCTTTGGACGTCACTTGAAGGAAGTCGCTAGATACCTGAACATAGGAGTACCAAGCTTCACCGGGACTTACAACGCCACTTTACCGGAAGAAGAGCGCTGGATGATTCAAGTTCAAGTTCCAGGAAGGACGTTCATACCAGTCACTGAGCCCATAGAGTTTTCTTTTGATGCACCAACTTGGAGTCTAGGAAAGAGCATGGCAGCTCACATCGCCATGGGACGCATTGGAGAAGTTTACCGCAATGATCTCAAGGATACTATCTACCAGATTTGTGGGCGCCGAGATGAGCACTGGGAGATGATCAGCACCAGGAAGGATAGATCAATTGCAGCTTTTATCCAGGAGTTAAACCAGCACATTCGACGTCAGGAGAACCAGATGTGCGCCGACATGATAGATCTGAAGAAGGCAAGGACAAGAATCAAGGAACTGGAGGAAGAACTCAAGGCTACGCGTGAAGATTTTGAAGAAGAAATTGAAGTATTAGTGGATAAGAATGACGATGTGATCAAGAAGATCGGAATATTTCTGGGAGGCCCTACACCAGTAGAAGAAGACGAAGAACCCAAGGAGATTCGCCCGGAAGACTACATCATCATCGACGACACCGACTCGGATCCAGATGATAGCGATGATGACTATGTTGGTGAAGCTGGAGCAGATATCATGGAGTCTGCAACCGAAGAATATTTCTAGTAGACCACCCCAACAGTAGTAGTAGCCCACCATGTAAATATAGTAGTCCGAGCACTGTTGCGATAGTTAGATCAATTGTATGCCCTTGTTTGATTGAATGAAGTGAATTGTTTGCTTTTGCCTCATGTGCATATGGGTAGTGTTTTCTCTCTAGACCCCTCTCTATTCTTAAATCTCATCTTTTCTAAACCCCTCAGATGCCTCCGAGACGTGACCCCGGATTTACCTTCCCACAGGAGCTCACTCAGTTGATCCAGCAGCGGAACACATTGATGCAGTTTCTAGTCCAGAATCGGAATCAGGGGAACAACAACAACCCACCACCACCACCACCTGTTGATCACTTAGCCCGTTTTCTTAGGCTGAATCCGTCGGTGTTTTCTAGTAGCACCGAGACGATAATAGCAGATGATTGGCTCCGCAAGACAGCAAGGTAGTTGACCACCGCAGGATGCACAGATGCGGAGAAGGTGAAGTTTTCCGCACATCATCTTGAAGGACCCGCAACATCATGGTGGGAGAATTTCACAGCCACTTTCCCTGTTGACACTGTCACGTGGGACCAGTTTCAGCAGGCTTTCCGTACTGCCCATGTTTCAGCAGGAGCTATGGCCATGAAGAAGCGAGAGTTTCGCAACATGCGCCAAGGAGGACGGACAGTTGGTCAGTATGTGGAGGACTTTAGTAAGTTAGCACGTTATGCCCCAGATGACGTTGGTACGGATGCAGCTAAGCAGGAGAAGTTTTTGGAAGGACTGAACGATGAGTTGAGCATGCAGTTGATGGTAGCCACCTTTAAAAACTACCAGGAGTTGGTAGATCGTGCTCTTATGATTGAAGGGAAGCAGCACCAGATTGAGAATCGCAAGAGGAAGTATGGAAAAGGGGAGTACAATTCAGGAGCTCCGCAAAAGCCACGTTTTACCCCTAGACCGGGAGGACATTTTCAGCATACCCATGGAGGAGGTAGCACGCACAATCACAATGGCACCAAGAATGGTAATGGGAATGGAGGAAGCAACGGCCAGAACCGCACCAACCCATCAACCCCAGCCAAGAGAGACCTTAGCCAAGTCACTTGCTTTAAGTGCCAGAAGACCAGACATTATGCCAATGAATGTCCTGAATCCCAGAATGGAAATGGCAACGGAAGCTCTGGGAAGAAGCCGAACCCTTTCAACAGGGGACAGGTGAACCACGTTAACGTGGAGGAGGTTGAAGAGCAGTCGGATGCAATAATCGGTAAGTTTTTGGTTAAGTCATTTACTGCACTCGTTCTTTTCGATACTGGTGCATCGCATTCATACATATCAAGGGGATTTGTGGATAAGTATAATCTGCCCACCAAAGTTCTTAGAACACCTATGTTAGTAAGCTCACCAGGAGCGGAGTATATGGCTAGCCAAGGATGTTTTCAAGTGCCATTGAGTATAGGTGGGCATGTGTTTCCCTCGGATTTAATCATTTTGGAATCACAAGGATTGGATGTAATTCTGGGTATGGATTGGCTGTCGATGTATGGAGGAAACATCGATTGCGCCAGTAAGTCGATTTTGCTTACCACCCCAGAAGGGAGAAGGATCAAGTATGTATCCTGGCATGTGCCAAAAGGGACTCAAGTAAATTGTCTAACAAGAGTTGTGTAAGAGGAAGTACCATTGGTGAAGGATTTTCCTGATGTATTTCCAGAAGAGTTGCCAGGCATGCCACCGGATAGAGATATTGAGTTTTTGATTGAGCTTTTGCCAGGCACAGGGCCAATATCTAAGAGACCATATAGGATGCCCGCAAAGGATTTGGTGGAGATTAAGAAGCAGATTAAGGAGTTACTGGATAAAGGATATATTCGCCCAAGTTCTTCGCCTTGGGGATCGCCAGTACTTCTAGTGGAGAAGAAGGATGGATCGTTAAGGATGGTTGTTGATTATCGAGGATTGAATGAAGTAACCATCAAGAACAAGTACCCACTACCGATGATAAATGATCTGTTTGATCGATTGCAAGGAGCTAAGGTATTTTCCAAGATCGATCTGCGATCAGGATACCATCAGTTGAAGATTCGAGAACAGGATATACCTAAGACGGCTTTTACCACCAGGTATGGGTTGTACGAGTATACCGTTATGTCATTTGGTCTGACTAACACACCTTCATATTTTATGAACATGATGAACAAAGTGTTTATGGAGTTTTTGGATAAGTTCGTCGTGGTGTTTCATTGATGATATCCTGGTATACTCGAAGAATGAAGAGGAGCATAAGGAGCATTTGCGTTTGGTACTTGGTAAGCTCAGAGAACATTAGTTATATGCCAAGTTTAGCAAATGTGAGTTTTGGTTGAAGGAAGTTGGATTTCTCGGACACGTTATATCTGGAGAATGTATAGCAGTAGATCCCACCAAGGTTGACACTGTGACAAATTGGGAAGCCCCAACAACAGTTGGAGAAATCCGGAGTTTTCTTGGACTCGCTAGATACTACCGAAGATTCATTGAAAATTTCTCGAAAATTGCAAAGCCTATGACGGAGTTGTTGAAAAAGGATACCAAGTTCATATGGACTGAGGAATGTGAGGCTAGTTTCCAGGAGTTGAAGAAACGTTTGGTTAAATCACCTGTGTTGATTTTGCCAGATCAGACCAAGGATTATGAGGTGTATTGTGACGCTTCACGTCGAGGACTTGGAGGAGTGCTTATGCAGGAAGGAAGAGTTGTTTCATATGCCTCACGACAGCTTAAGCCTCATGAGTTGAATTATGCTACGCGTGATTTGGAGTTAGCAGCCGTAGCGCATGCATTGAAGACCTAGAGACATTTTCTCATTGGAAACCATTGTGAGGTGTACACGGATCACAAGAGTTTGAAGTATATTTTCACGCAGAAGGAGTTGAATCTCAGATAAAGGAGATGGTTGGATCTCATCAAGGATTATGACATGAGATTGCATTATCACCCCGGAAAGGCTAACGTAGTAGCTGACGCATTGAGTCGTAAAAGCCATGTCAACACACTAATGACGGGAGATTTACCAAGGGAGTTAGCCGAAAATCTTCGAGAGCTATGTTTGGAAATAGTTCCGAGAGGCTATGTAGCAGCATTGGAGATTCAGTCTACTTTGATGGATAAGATCAGAGAAGCTCAGAAGACTGACAAGGAGATTGCCTCTATAAAGGAGAAAATGACCAAAGGAAAAGCTAAGGGATTTCATGAGGATGAGCACGATACCTTATGGTTTGAAGACCGTGTTTATGTGCCTAATGATTCGGAGATCAGGAAGTTAATTCTGCAAGAGGCCCATGATTCACCATATTCGATTCACCCAGGAAATACCAAGATGTATTTGGATTTGAAGGATACTTTATGGTGGACTGGAATGAAGAAGGATATTGCGGAGTATGTAGCAGTTTGTGATGTATGCCAGAGGGTAAAGGCAGAGCATCAGAAGCCAGCAGGATTGCTACAGCCATTGCCGATGCCCAAATGGAAGTGGGATAAGTTAGGCATGGATTTTATTACCGGATTGCCCAGAACTCGTTCAGGCTATGACTCGATTTGGGTTGTAGTCGATCGTTTGACAAAGGTAGCTCATTTCATTCCAGTAAAGACTAACTATACTAGTGCAAAGTTGGCAAAGATATACATGACCAGGATCGTCTGTTTGCATGGAGTTCCAAGGAGCATTGTATCAGATAGAGGAACCCAGTTTACCTCAAAGTTCTAGAATCAGTTGCATGAAACTTTGGGTACGAGGCTAGAATTCAGTACAGCTTTCCATCCGCAAACAGATGGACAGACCAAGAGAGTCAATCAGATTTTGGAGGATATGCTGAGAGCTTGTGCGCTAGATTACGGATCTAGTTGGAACGAGAATTTTCCATATGCAGAGTTCTCTTACAACAATAGTTATCAATCCAGTTTGAAGATGGCCCCTTTCGAAGCCTTATACGGAAGGAGGTGCAGGAACCCATTGTCGTGGGATGAAGTTGGAGACTGCCAGTTGTTTGGACCGGATCTGATTAACGAGTCTGAACAGAAAGTGAAATTGATTCGTGATAGGCTCAAGGTAGGCCAGTCCAGGCAGAAGAGCTACGCAGATTCTAAACGCAAGGAGACAGTTTATGAAGTCGGAGACCGAGTTTATCTTCGAGTATCTCCACTTCGAAGAGTTAAGCGCTTTGGAGTTAAGGGAAAGTTAGCGCCACGTTTTGTAGGACCATACAAAGTTTTGGAGCGTATGGGAGAAGTAGCCTATAAGTTAGAATTTCCCGAAGGATTGTCAGGAGTTCACGACGTGTTCCACGTTTCTCAGTTGAAGAAGTGCCACACGGAGATGGATGATATACCGCTGAGAGATATAGTGCCACTGGAAGCGATTCAGTTGGACAATGATTTGACCTATGAGGAGAAACCAGTCAAGATTCTAGAGTATGCCAGTCGAGTCACCCGCAGCAAGGTTATCAAGTTTTGCAAAGTTCAATGGAGCCACCACACGGAGGATGAAGCCACCTGGGAGCGGGAGGAAGAATTGCTAAATGACCACCCTGACCTATTTTCTAGCCAACCCAAATCTCGAGGGCGAGATTCATCTTAAGGGGGGTAGGTTTGCAACATCCCAAATTTTCAATTTGGAATGTTATACATTAGATCATCATTGCATATCATATTTTATTGCATTTTGGTTGATCCTAGAAATTCTACGCAACTCAAGGACCCTTGGAGAGAGTTGGGGATTTCGTTATTTTCATATTTGAGTTTTCTCAAATTTTGAAAATAGGATCATATGATTTTATTTATTTTATCTTCAATTATTTCTATTATCAAAATATGAGAGAGGGAATAAAATGACTTTCCCAAAATAAAGAAATATTGAGGATTTAATAAAAAAATCAAATAAGATTTTATTTTGGTTTTATTTGCTATTTTATTTGAATTTAGGAAAAATGCGCGTTTTTCAAAATTGCATTTAATCCCCAAATAAATGTTCATCCTGTGCGGCTTGATTTTAGAAGCCGGGGAAAATTTAGTTCGGGATTTTTGGAGTCCGTTTAGTATTCCTCTTGTTTTTTTCTGAGCGTAACTTAAAAAAACGCAACCGACCTACCGGGCCGTGTCCGACCTGGACAGTTGGCCCGGCCGGCTTTATAAGCTGGGGAGACCCAGCCGGACACCCCCCCCCCAAAACCCTAGCCGCCTAGCCGCCCCGCTGCCGCCGCCCCGACGCCCGCGCCGCCCCGCGCCGCCCCGCCGGACTGCCGCCTCGCCGCCCGCCGGACCGCCGCCCCGCCGCTCGCCGGAGGTAGACCTCGCCGCCGCCGGTTTTTCTCGAAAAACCGATCGGTTTTCCGTCGGTTTTGTTCGGGTTTTTTAGTTTCATTTTTTTAATAGATCGGTTTTCCGGTTTATTTATTTAGCGAGCGTTCGCTCATTCGTTCGTTTTAACGAACGTGTTCATCGTTTAGATCTAGTTAACGAACGTCTGTTCGTTAATCTGTTCGTCGTTTTCTTTTTCTCGGATTAAATCTGCGATTTTTCTGATCACGATTCCTGATTCGTTTTTTTCGTTCTAGTATAATTTTTCGCTCGTTTATCAGAATCATGCGATTCAAGCGCCTGGAGTTTCATCTCGAAACCCTCTTTCCATTTAACCAACTCAAACAAGTTTTTGCCACTGTAAAAATTGCTCTAGATCCAGAATAGTAAACGAAGCTTGTTTCTTTTGCCGTTTGTCTTTCGTTGCTTTGTTTGATTTGATTCTTTTTGCCAACCGGAGTTCTTAAGTTGAACTTTCTGGTTAGATCTCTTATTTGAGTTTTACCTGTGCATTAGTTGAGTACTTATTGTATGATTGTTTGTTTGCGATAGAGTACCCGAAGTGCACCGCTTACTACTTCGAATCGCTAGGTTTCACGGATCATCAGCAAGGCAAGTAACACTTTGATCATACTTCCAACTACCCAGTTTTATTGCATTAGATCAATCCTCACACATTGCATGATTAGGATCTAATTAAATTGTGGGTTTGGGAAGTAGTTGAGGTAGTGCCTATTACCTGTTTATTATCAAACCTTTGGGAGTTACTTCTACGTTTGCTTATTATGCCATGCTATGCTAGTAGACGTGGATTGGGTGAGTGAAATCCATGACAGATGTGAGATTGTTAAATTAAAGTTTTATCTAAGGTGGCAACTTAAATACACATCTGGGTGGATTGAGGCACCTGGGTATTCCAGCGATTGCCTGTTTTCTTTTGGACCGCCACCCAGGCTCAAAGGGATCATGAGATTATTCATGCTAGAAACTTCCGTGTGCAGCCACAAGCTATTATGGGCTCTAGCATAGTTGATTAAGTCGTGTGAACTCTTACAGTGGTAGACTAGTAGATGTAGGGGAAAGTAGGTGTAACGTTCTACCCGATCGTAAGGTGCTAGCACTTCTGAAAGACTATGTCTCGGTCATCCATTTCTTGAACACCATGTAGTGCGAGAAATCAAACGGAGGCGATCGAGTCTTGTGGGGAAAAGTGCGCAAACCTCTGCAGAGTGTATAAACTAATCATGGTTAGCCATGTCCCTGGTTATGGACATCTTGAGTATCTAGTACCTGGATTATCATGTGAATCTGATCATGTTACTCTAAAATTAATTTTGTTGGGTTTTGCTTAATGATGATGCTTAATTGGGATTGAGAATGATGTCAACCATTCTCAATGTTTAACAACCACCATGATAGTTAAATAAAATTTATTCCTTTGAAGTAGGGAAAAAATTGCTTTACGCAAAACTGTAACCATAGAGATTTCCACCAGCCAAATATGCATGTAGTATAGCCTTATTCTTTCATTGCTCTCTATGTGTTACATTGCTAGCATATTCCATGTGCTGACCCATTTCGGGCTGCAACGTTAATGTTGCAGACTTTTCAGACGACGATTAAGGTGCCTTTAGGTCGTGGTTCTATACTCAGTGATGCCGTTGGAGTTGATGGACCCACTTAGCTTCCAAGCCTTCCGCTGTTATCGTTATTAGATGGCCTTAAGCCTTATTTATTGTAATAAGTTCTCTTTGGAGACACTCGATGTAATACGTGTGTGATTGCTACTCTGTTTTAAAATCCTTCAAGTACTGTGTGGTGTCAGCATTACTGATCTAAGGATGACACCTGAGCACAGAGATTGGACCATCTGAGGTCTGGTTGCTACAATCACAAACGGGCGGGAAAACTATATGTTTGTGATAGTTGTTTTATCATACACGATTCGTAACCATGAACTATTTTTGATGTGGTATGCATCGTAAACATTGCACCACAGAATAGTGTGTGGGATAGTTGTCATGTACGACGATGTTACGATGGTCCGACGTTCGTAATCCTGTCCGACACTCGTATGACGATTAGCTAATCTTCTTAATTAGTTATCGCATACGGTTTGGGAAAAGCGAATGTGTGTGATTTCCTTCTTATCATGCATGTTCTATAATCGTGAACCATTTGTGATGGGTCGCGCATCATAAACGTAGCACCACAGAATACCGACTTCGATGGCAATGCGAGCACAAAGGAGTTGCAAGGATGCAGTTGAAAGATCGTGGATGTCTCCTAGAGGGGGTGAATAGGCGCTTTAAAATAATTACGGTTTAGGCTTGAACAAATGCGGAATAAACCTAGCGGTTAATTTGACAAGCACAAAACCTACAAAAACTAGGCTCACCTATGTGCACCAACAACTTATGCTAAGCAAGATAAACAACTAAGTGATAGCAAGATATATGACAAGAAACAATATGGCTATCACAAAGTAAAGTGCATAAGTAAAGGGCTCGGGTAAGAGATAACCGAGGCACGTGGAGACGACGATGTATCCCGAAGTTCACACCCTTGCGGATGCTAATCTCCGTTTGGAGCGATGTGGAGGCACAATGCTCCCCAAGAAGCCACTAGGGCCACCGTAATGTCCTCACGCCCTCGAACAATGCAAGATGCCGTGATTCCACTAAGGGACCCTTGAGGGCGGTCACCGAACCCGTACAAATGGCAACCCTTGGGGGCGGTCACCGAACCCGTACACTTTGGCAACCCTTGGGGGCGGTCACCGGTACCCGTCAAATTGCTCGGGGCGATCTCCATAGCCTAATTGGAGACCCCGACGCTTTCCCGGAGCTTTACACCACAATGATTGAGCTCCGAACACCACCAACCATCTAGGGCGCCAAGGCACCCAAGAGGAACAAGCTCTAGGGTGCCCAAACACCCAAGAGTAATAAGATTCTCAAACTTCACTTCCACGTATCACCATGGAGAACTCAAGCCGATGCACCAAATGCAATGGCAAGGGCACACGTAGTGCCCAAGTCCTTCTCTCTCAAATCCCACCGAAGCAACTAATGCTAGGGAGGAAAATGAGAGGAAGAACAAGAAGGAGAACACATAGAACTCCAAGATCTAGATCCAAGGGGTTCCCCTCATAGAGAGGAGAAAGTGATTGGTGGAAATGTGGATCTAGATCTCCTCTCTCTTTTCCCTCAAAACTAGCAAGAAACCATGGAGGGATTGAGAGTTAGCAAGCTCGAAGAAGGTCAACAATGGGGAAAGAACACGAGCTTAAAGGATAAGGTTCATTGGGGAAGAAGACCCCCTTTTATAGGAGGGGGAAAATCCAACCGTTATGTGCTTAGCCCGCACACGAGCAGTACTACCGCTCCACGAGCGGTACTACCGCTTGGGCGGAAGAAACAGGGAAAAGGAGCAACAACACATGAACCTTGGGGCGGTAGTACCGCATATGAGCGGTACTACCGCTCACCCCAGCGGTACTACCGCTGGAGGAGCAGAACACGGGACCAAAAGAGGCAGGGCAGAGCAGAATACGACGGCAGTAATGCAGTAGCGGTACTACCGCCTGACCGGAGCGGTACTACCGCTTAGGCAGAACTACCGTGCCTTACTACCGTGCAACTACTGCTATACCCGACACGAAAAGAGCAGGACCCAAAATCGAGGCGGTAGAAGAGCGGCACTGCAGCGGTACTACGGCTGAGAGCTCCAAGCGGTACTACCGCTTGGGCTCACGGTACTGCCGCTGGGACCAGACAAAAGCCACTCTCAAGAAGACAAGAACTGCCATAACTTCTGCATATGAGCTCCGAATTGAGAAAACTCAAGCTTGTTGGAAACAAGACGACGAGTAGCATCAAAACAGCAACTGGTTATAGAAAGAAGAGGCAGGGGAGGTATGCCTAACAAATGGAGGAGTGAGACCTCTAACAGAGAAGAACGGGCATAACCTCCAACATCAAAAACATCATAGAAGATGCATGTGAACTCCGTTTTCGATGAACTCGAGCTTGTCATCAAGATGACCATAAGCTCTAAGACTCACAAAGAGAACCAAAAAAGAACCAAGAAAGATGATGCAAGGATGCAATGGTTTGAGCTCTCTACGAACAATACGATCAAGCTACTCATCGAGAGCCCCCCTTGATAGTACGGCAATCGATCCTATAACCCGGTCTCCCAACCACCACTATGAGACCGGTAAAATAGAAAACCTATCAAGGGCAAACCTTTGTCTTGAACATAGTCCACTTGAGCTAGATGATGACGATATTGACTTCCTCAAGTTGGACCACCTTTCTTGATTGTGTTGGCTCGATGAAGACTAGTTGATTGCTCCCCCATACTCCACTATGGGTGAGCCACTCTTCCGCACATCTTCACAAGTCCATTGTCACCACAAAGGACGGCAAGCTTCAAGCATCTGATCTCTTCGTGATGCTCCACTTGAACTTGCACACCGCAACCTAACCCCACAAAGAACCCTCGCGAAGACCATGGGTTATTACACAAAGCGTAATTGACAATGCTTACCATACCATGGGATCACTTGATCCCTCTCGGTACATCTTCTACGCTTTGTGGGTTGATCAACTTGATTCACTCTTTGACTTAGTCTTGATCAACCTCTCACAAGACCAATCTTTAGGTAATTCCTTGAATAGCACCTTCGTCGACACAAACTCTCCTTGAAACCAACACATGTACTCCAAGAAAAGCCTATGGACAAAACCTTCAAATATAACTCAAGGAAACCATTAGTCCATAGAAATTGTCATCAATTACCAAAACCAAACATGGGGGCACCGCATGTTCTTTCAGCAGTGTCTGGGTGGCTCCCTATCCCCGACGGTTTTTGGGTCGTGTGGGAAGGACCCCCCCGATCGCAGTCACTCACTTGGCGACGGTTCCAAATGCCGTCGCGGAAAGGGGTTAAAAACTGTTTGTATAGCACCTTGTTGTACCAGGGAATGAACATCACATTGTGAATAACTGAAATATAAACAAGGCATATATGCTCACTATAGCAACCAAATATAGCCATTGAAAACTGGAGAAAGGCTCACTACAACCAACCTAACAAGCAAATATAGATAAACAAGGTATCTGCTTGAAAACTGGACAGAGGCTCATTGCAACCATCCTAACAAGCAAATACAGATAAACAAGGCATCTTCTTGAAAATTGCACAAAGGCTCACTACAACCAACCTAACATGCAAATACAAATAAATAAGGCATTGCTACTTCTTGAGCTTGCGTTGTTTTTTCCCTTGAAGAGAAAAGGGTGATGCAGCAAAGTAGAGGTAAGTATTTCCCTTAGTTTGAGAACCAAGGTACCAATCCAGTAGGAGACGATGCACAAATCACCTAATACCTGCACAAACAATCAAACAACTTGCACCCAACGCGATAAATGGGTTGTCAATCCCTTCACGGTTACTTGCAAAAGTGAGATCTAATAGAGATAGATAAACGGTAAAGTAAATATTTTCGGTATTTTTGGTTTATAGATCGGAAAGTAAAAGATTGCGAAAATACTAGATCAAAAACTAATATTGTAGATATGGAAAATAGACCTGGGGGCCTTAGGTTACTAGAAGCTTCTCTCAAGATAGCAAATAATACAATGGGTGAACAAATTGCTGCCGAGCAATTCATAGAAAAGCGCAAAGTTATGATGATGTCTAAGGCAATGATCATGAATATAGGCATCACGTCCATGTCAAGTAGACCGAAACGATTCTGCATCTAATACTATTACTCCGCACATCGACCGACTCCTGCCTGCATCTAGTGTATTAAGTTCATGAAGAACAGAGTAACACATTAAGTAAGATGACATGATGTAGAGGACTAAACTCAAGCAATATGATGAAACCCCCATTTTTTATCCTCGATGGCAACAATACAATACGTGCCTTGCTTCCCCTACTCTCACTGGGAAAGGACACTGCAAGATTGAACCCAAAGCTAAGCACTTCTCCCATTGCAAGAAAACCCAATCTAGTTGGCCAAACCAAACCGATAGTTGGAAGAGAATTACAAAGATATCAAATCATGCATAAAATAATTTAGAGAAGATTCAAATAATATTCATAGATAAGCTGATCATAAATCCACAATTCATCGGATCTCTACAAACACACCACAAAAGAATAATACATTGGATAGATCTCCAAGAACATCGAGGAGAACATGGTATTGAGAATCAAAGAGAGAGAAGAAGCCATATAGCTACTAGCTATGGACCCGTAGGTCTGAGCTAAACTACTCACGCTTCATCGGAAGGGCAATAGAGTTGATGTAGAAGCCCTCCATGATCGAATCCCCCTCCGGCAGGGTGCCGGAAAAGGTCCCTAGATGGGATCTCATGGGTACAGAAGGTTGCAGCGGTGGAAAAGTGTTTTCGTGGATGCCTCTGGTGGTTTGGGGATATTTGGGAATATATAGGCGAAATAATTAGGTCACGGGGGGCCCACAAGGGTGGGGGCGCACCCTACGTCCTTGTGGCCGCCTCGTGGCTCCTCCAACTTCATCTCCAAGTCTCCCAGTTGTCTTCTGGTCCAAGAAAAATCATCGCGAAGGTTTCATTCCATTTGGACTTCGTTTGGTATTCCTTTTCAGCGAAACTCAAAAACAAGGAAAAACAGAAACTGGCACTGGGCTATAGGTTAATAGGTTAGTCCCAAAAATAAAATAAAATAAAATAACATATTAATGCATATAAGACATCCAAAACAGATAATATAATAGCATGGGACAATAAAAAATTATAGATACGTTGGAGACGTATCAAGCATCCCTAAGCTTAATTCCTGCTCGTCCTCGAGTAGGTAAATGATAAAAATAGAATTTTTTATGTGGAATGCTACCCAACATATTTATCCATCTAATTCTCTTTATTGTGGCAAGAATGTTCAGCCCATAAGATTCAGTTTAATATTGACATGAAAACAATAATACTTCAAGCATACTAACAAGGCAATTATGTTTTCTCAAAATAACATGGCCAAAGAATGCTTATCCCTACAAAATCATATAGTCTGGCTATGCTCCATCTTCATCACACAAAATATTTAAATCATGCACAACCCCGATGACAAGCCAAGCAATTGTTTCATACTTTTGGTGTTCTCAAACTTTTTCAACTTTCACGCAATACATGAGCGTGAGCCATTGACATAGCACTACAGGTGGAATAGAATATGGTGGTTGTGGAGAAGACAAAAAGAAGAAGATAGTCTCCCATCAACTAGGAGTATCAACGGGCTATGGATATGCCCATCAATAGATATCAATGTGAATGAGTAGGTATTGCCATGCAACGGATGCACTAGAGCTATAAGTTTACGAAAGCTCAAAAAGAAACTAAGTGGGTGTGCATCCAACTCGCTTGCTCACGAAGACCTAGGGCAATTTGAGGAAGCCCATCATTGGAATATACAAGCCAAGTTCTATAATGAAAAATTCCCACTAGTATATGAAAATGACAACATAGGAGACTCTCTATCATGAATATCATGGTGCTACTTTGAAGGACAAGTGTGGTAAAAGGATAGTAACATTGTCCCTTCTCTCTTTTCTCTCATTTTTTTATTTGGGCCTTCTCTCATTTTTTTGGCCTCTTTTTTTCGTCCGGAGTCTCATCCCGACTTGTGGGGGGAATCATAGTCTCCTTCATCCTTTCCACACATGGGACAATGCTCTAATAATGAAGATCATCACACTTCTATTTACTTACAACTCAAGAATTACAACTCGATACTTAGAACTAAATATGACTATATGAATGCCTCCGGTGGTGTACCGGATGTGCAATGAATCAACAGTGACATGTATGAAAGAATTATGAAAAGTGGCTTTGCCACAAATACGATGTCAACTACATGATCATGCAAAGCAATATGACAATGATGGAACATGTCATAATAAAATGGAACAGTGGAAAGTTGCATGGTAATATATCTCAGAGTGGCTATGGAAATGCCATAATAGGTTGGTATGGTGGCTGTTTTGAGGAAAGTATATGGTGGGTGTATGGTACCGGCGAAAGTTGCGCGCTACTAGAGATGTTAGCAATGGTGGAAGGGTGAGAGTGCGTATAATCCGTGGACTCAACATTAGTCATAAAGAACTCACATACTTATTGCAAAAATCTATTAGTCATTGAAACAAAGTACTACGTACATGCTCCTAGGGGGATATATTGGTAGGAAAAGACCATCGCTCTTCCCCAACCACCACACATAAGGAAGACAATCAAAAAATACCTCATGCTCCAACTACGTTACATAACGGTTCACCATACGTGCATGCTACAGGAATCACAAACCTTAACACAAGTATTTATCCAATTCACAATTACTCACTAGCATGACTCTAATATCACCATCTTTATATCTCAAAACAATCATAAGGAATCAAACTTCTCATAGTATTCAATGCACACTTTATATGAAAGTTTTTATTATATCCCTCTTGGATGTCTATCATATTAGGACTAAATTCATAACCAAAGAAAATTACCATGTTGTTTAGAGACTCTCAAAATAATATAAGTGAAGCATGAGAGTTCAATCATTTCTACAAAATAAAGCCACCGCCGTGCTCTAAAAAGATATAAGTGAAGCACCAGAGCAAAATTGCCTAGCTCAAAAGATATAAGTGAAGCACATAGAGTATTCTAATAAATCATGATTCATGTGTGTCCCTCTCAAAAGGTGTGTACAGCAAGGATTATTGTGGAAAACTAAAAAGTAAAGTCTCAAATCATACAAGACGCTCCAAGCAAAACACATATCATGTGGTGAATAAAAATATAGCCTCAAGTAAAGTTACCGATAGACGAAGACGAAAGAGGGGATGCCTTCTGGGGCATCCCCAAGATTAGGCTCTTGGTTGTCCTTGAGTATTACCTTGGGGTGCCTTGGGCATCCCCAAGCTTAGACTCTTGCCACTCCTTATTCCATAGTCCATCACATCCTTACCCAAAACTTGAAAACTTCATAACACAAAACTCAACAGAAAATCTCATAAGCTTCGTTAGTATAATAAAATAAATCACCACTTTTGGTACTGTTGTGAACTCATTATTTATTTATATTGGAGTAATATTTATTGTATTCCAACTTTTCCATGGTTCATACCCCCCGATACTACCCATAGATTCATCAAAATAAGCAAACAACACATAGAAAACAGAATCTGTCAAAAACAGAACAATTTGTAGTAATCTGTAACTCTCGAATACTTCTGTAACTCCAAAAATTCTGAAAAATAGGAAAACCTCGGCAATTTGTGTATCAATATTCTGCAAAAAGAATCTGTATTTTATCATGCTTTTGTTAAAAAATGAGAATTGTTTTCCTGAGTGCAAAAGTTTCTGTTTTCCAGCAAGATCAAATCAACTATCGCCGTAAGCCATCCTAAAGGTCTTACTTGGCACAAACACTAATTAAAACACAAAAACCGTATCTAATCAGAGGCTAGATGAACTATTCATTGCAAAACATGACCTAAAAACAAGAAAAAATTAAAATTTGGTTGCCTCACATGAAAGATAGCAATTGAAACACGAAGAGAGCATCATGTAGCATGTGAAAAACACATCTAAGTCTAACATACTTCCTATGCATAGGCATCTTATAAGCAAACAAATTATCAAGGCAAGCAAAAACTAGCATATGCAAGGAAGAAGAAAGGAACAATAGCAATCTCAACATAACGAGAGGTAATTTAGTAACATGAAAATTTCTACAACCATATTTTCCTCTCTCATAATAATTGCATGTAGGATCATAATAAAATTCAACAATAACTATCACATAAAATATTCTCAACATGATCCACATGCATGCAAAGTTGACACTCCTCCAAAATAGTGGGATTATCATCAAATAAAGTTATGACCTCTCCAAACCCACTTTTATAAAAAAAATATCATAAGACTTATCAATCTCCAAAGTAGTGGGATCATTATTTCCTAAAGTTGACACTCTTCCAACCCCGCTTTCAATATTATAGCAAACATATTCATCATGAGGCTTAAATAAATTTTCAAGATCATAAGAAGTATTATCACCCCAATCATGATCATTGCAACAAGTAGTGGACATAGCAAAACTAGCATCCCCAAGCTTAGGGTTTTGCATATCATTAATACGATGGACATTAGTAGAATTTATAATAACATCATTGCAATCATGCTTTTCATTCAAGGAGCTATCGTGAATCACTTTATAGTTTTCTTCTTTCAACACTTCATCACAATTTTCGGATTCACGAATTTCAAGCAAAACCTCATAAAGATAGTCTAGTGTACTCAACTCACTAGCAATTGGTTCATCATAGTTGGATCTTTTAAAAAGATTAGCAAGTGGATGAGGATCCATAAACTCTTTGCTTCTGATTTTCAATAAACACACAATTATACCAAGCAAATGAGCAAACAAACCAAGTAAGACATAAGGGCAAACGAAAAGACGAAGGAAAAAGGGTGAAGAAAAGGGCAAATCTTTTCGAAAATTGTTTTAGAAGTGGGAGGGAGGAAAACAAGAGGGAAGTGGAGAACAATGTAATGCAAGAGATGAGAGTTTATGATGGGTACTTGGTATGTATTGACTTGGCATAGATCTCCCCGGCAATGGCGCCAGAAATTCTTCCTGCTACTTCTTACGCTTGTGTTGGTTTTTCTCTTGAAGAGGAAACGGTGATGCAGCAAAGTAGAAGTAAGTATTTCCCTCAGTTTGAGAACCAAGGTATCAATACTTTAGGAGACAACACACAAATCACCTAATACCTGCACAAACAATGAAACAACTTGCACCCAACGCGATAAAGGGGTTGTCAATCCCTTCACAATTACTTGCAAAAGTGAGATCTGATAGAGATAGATAAACGGTAAAGTAAATATTTTTGGTATTTTTGATTTATAGATCGGAAAGTAAAAGATTGCAAAAATAGTAGATCGGAAACTAATATTGTAGATCAGAAACTTATATGATGGAAAATAGAAACTTATATGATGGAAAATAGAAAATTATATGATGGAAAATAGATCCGGGGGCCATAGGTTTCACTAGAGGCTTCTCTCAAGATAGCAAATAATATGATGGGTGAACAAATTGCTGTCGAGCAATTGATAGAAAAGCGCAAAGTTATGATGATATCTAAGGCAATGATCATGAATATAGGCATCACGTTTGTGTCAAGTAGACCGACACGATTCTGCATCTACTACTATTACTCCACACATCGACCGACTCCTGCCTGCATCTAGAGTATTAAGTTCATGAAGAACAGAGTAACGCATTAAGTAAGATGACATGATGTAGAGGAATAAACTAAAGCAATATGATGAAAACCCCATCTTTTTATCCTCGATGGCAACAATACAATACATGCCTTGCTGCCCCTACTGTCACTGGGAAAGGACACCGCAAGATTGAACCCAAAGCTAAGCACTTCTCCCATTGCAAGAAAAACCAATCTAGTTGGCCAAACCAACCGATAGTTCAAAGAGAATTACAAAGATATCAAATTATGCATAAAATAATTCAGAGAAGATTCAAATAATATTCATAGATAAGTTGATCATACATCCACAATTCATCGGATATCGGCAAACACACCGCAAAAGAATATTACATCGAATAGATCTCCAAGAACATCGAGGAGAACATGGTATTGAGAATCAAAGAGAGAGAAGAAGCCATCTAGCTACTAGCTATGGACCCTTAGGTCTGAGGTAAACTACTCACGCTTCATCGGAAGGGCAATAGAGTTGATGTAGAAGCCCTTGGTGATCGAATCCCCCTCTGGCGGGGTGCCGGAAAAGGTCCCTAGATGGGATCTCATGGGTATAGAAGGTTGCGATGGTGGAAAAGTGTTTTCGTGGATGCCTTTGGTGGTTTGGGGATATTTGGGAATATATAGGCGAAAGAATTAGGTCAGGAGGGTCATGGGGCCCACAAGGGTGGGGGCGCCCTACACCCCTGGGCGCGCCCTCCGTCCTTGTGTGTGCCTTGTGGCTCCTCTGACTTCATCTCCAAGTCTCCTAGTTGTCTTGTGGTCCTAGAAAAATCATCGCGAAGGTTTCATTCTGTTTGGACTCTGTTTGGTATTCCTTTTCTGCGAAACTCAAAAACAAGGGAAAACATAAATTGGCACTGGGCTCTAGGTTAATAGGTTAGTCCCAAAAATAATATAAAATAGCATATTAATGCATATAAAACATCAAAACAGATAATATAATAGCATGGAACTATAAAAAATTATAGATACGTTGGAGACGTATCAGGCATCTACTTGAAAACTAGACAAATGATCACTACAACCAACCTAACAACCAAATACACATAAACAAGGCATCTACTTACTATAAACAACCAAATATAGACATTCGTGAAACTGAAGTGGACAATCCATACTTAAACATTAGATAGCCCTATTGAACATTACATTTTTGCATAACACGACACAGTTAAAATATCGCATGGAAAAAGCTACTACACCAATGGGTACGAGTTGGCTAGCTAGGAAAAAGTAAGATTTGTTGATAGAATATTGCCTCACTTATCATGGATGGGATCCTTCCACTTGGAAGAGCACATACCCATGGGTGTACTCCCTGGTGTCGTAGATGGGTTGTTTCACCTAGTGGGTGCCCTTCTCGTGATCGTGGTCGATGAGATCTGACTTGGCAGTTGAGGATCCCAAGTCACCGCCGTAGAACGTGTCATTAAGAAATGAAAAAATGGGCTCGATGGTGTACAAGGATCGTGAATCATTGACAACGAGGCAGAGGAGATCAGCGGAGGGGCCTTCAAAGAGATCGACAGTGGTTGAGCGAGAGGCGTTGGGGATGGACCACTTAACCTGTGACATGGTCCACGTGAAGCCATCGTTGTCGATGATCTTGATGTCCTAAGATACAGGAATACGCGAACCCGCTGACATGAAGCCTTCGGCATAGCAACACATTCAATGTCCTCGTCGGCTTTCGTGACGAGGTGTTCCTCTGGGAATGACAGCTCAACACGAACGGTGGCCACCTCGCCATCGTCCGGTGGAGAGGCCATGATAGACCTCCTTTTGGCCGTACGCTCCTCGGGCTCCCTAGGATACGTGGTCGGGCTTAGGCTGTGACTCTCTGGAGTAGGGGATGGGGATCTGGGGGAGGGACACCGCAGGTCTCATCTAAAAACGCAGGGGGGTGAGGGTATGGGGATCGATGGGTAACCTGAACTTATCTAAGCTAGGAGGCATGGGCAGACCGACAGAGGTTGGTCATGGAGGGCGACGATGGCGGCGAGATAGGGTTCAAGCGAGGGGGAGGGGTGGGTGTGTGTGTTGACTGTGTAGGGGGTACGTTGATGTTTGAGGATATGTCGCGGCTACTGAAAATTTTAGTAATGGTGGTGGATGACGAAGGGCGACGGTTCAAATGCCTCGGATACTAGAATTTTACTATAAGGTCGGTGGTGGAGGAGTGAGGGCAACGATTGAAATACTGCGGCTACTAAAATTTCGGTAAATGAATTGAAGCGGGGCAGGAGCAACCAAGATCGCACACGGTCCAAACATAATAATTGTGTATGATAATAAGGAAAGCCACGAAACCACCAAATTTTGCATCGCTCAAGGCAGGTAGCTTTTTTGAGATTTCTAGCTAGTTGGTTCATCACACACGGTTCATCCTAATTTTCAGACGCGGACGTGGAATTCATCCTAAACATCCTGTATACATTACCCTTTACCCTTGTCGGCGCTTGCGAAGTTGTGACAATTTTACAGGGCACAAACGTCGCACACGGATAATTTGGTGCACCCGTGTCCGTTGCGTGTATGTTCACAAAGAGTTGTTTCATCCGAGTCGTCTGCTATTTTATATAGCTCCATTTGGCAACAAAAAATGCCAAAAAATGTGAGAGAGAGTCAGAACACAACCACACCAGCATGTGGCCCAAATATAATATGTATGAAAAGGGTGGTGTGTGATGTTCAAATTCCCAGTGCACAACTTTGATGTGGCACATTATGCATATATATGCATGCATAAAAGCATCCAGTACAACAGAAAAGGGTTCATGACATGAGGTCCTGAGGGATAGACCGCACGGGCCCACAGGTGGGCGCATTGTCGAGGATCGGGTGAGAGGGGCCAGAAGACAACCACCACCTGGAAGTGGCCAAATATATGTAGGAATAAAAGGGTGATGTGATGTTTAAATACAAAATGCACAACTTTGATGTGGCACCTGCCTCGCAAACCGAAAAGCCCCCTTGGATATCTATAATGACAGTTTATGGTCGCAGGGTGCCTTACCCACCCCCACTTCGTGTATGCGGGATGCATACACTCATACTTTGGTCGGACATGCATGTCATCGTGACCTACCATAACACGGACCATGTGAATCTATCTTGGTCAAATGACCACAGTTGTTGTCGATCAACAAGGGATACAATAGACTGAGAGGGCCCATGGATTGAACCATAATCAAAAACTGCACGAGAGGGTCCAGAAAACCAGCACCACATGCATGCGGCCCAAATTAATGTACGTAAGAAGGGGTAGCGTTTTTTAAATACCCAATAATGTAAAATTTTGATGTGGTGCCTACCTCACAAACCAGACAACCCCATGAAAGCTAGGTAATTAAGGACGACATATGTAGGGTGTCGGTCCAACCCACCAATTCAACTGCGTGGGAGGGAATCCTGAGAACGCATGAGCTCGAACTTTGCTCGGACATGCATGTCACCATGACCTGCCGTAACATGAAGCAGGAGGAATACATTCATGGCCAAACCTCCTCTCATTGTCAGTCAAACGGATGATATATATAGACCCCACGGATCCACAGATAGGCGTGTCATTGTAAACCGCACAAGGGAGACGAGGTCGATCAGAACACCTATACCCTGCATGCGGCCCAAATATATGTATATATGTGTGGTGTGATGTGTGTAAATCCTCAATGCACAACTTTGATGGGGAACCAACTGCATTACAAACCGAACACTGTACCCTAGGAAGCCAGGTTCAAGATGTTTGGTGTCGGTTCCCCAACTTCGAGCCAGCGAGAGGGAATCCAATGCATGTGCTCAAACTTAATTTGGTCTGACATGCCACCATGACCTATCGTAACACAGACCAAGAGGAACTCGTCATGGTCAAACCCTTCTCGTGCGTTGTGGGTCAAAGGGATAGATCGTGCGGGCCCACGGATATCGATCATTCTCCAATTTTTCAAAACAACAAATAACAAAAAACACCATTCTCCAAATTTTCAAAACAAGGATAGAAACTTCCCACCCGGTCACCCAACCTCCAGCCACATCACACTTGACCTATGCATTCTCTTCGAACCAGCTAGCGAAAGGGAAGATGTACCTTGTTGATTAGAATTGTCTCCCCGCATTTAAGGCGTATCCCGATGGTCTTCATGTGGGTCCTACTCCCAATCCCACACGTTTGTGCTTTCAAAAACTGTGTGCAATCTTTACATACATGACCACTTCCATGCAAACTTACATATTTTTTTACATAAAATTGGCTGAAAGAAGCAAAAGCTTTGACTTTTCATTAATTAAGAAGAAGATGGTTGCCTAGTTAATTGTGAAAAACCGGGTGAAAACCGATACAAATAGGGCCTAAACCTACGGGAACTCTTGGTTGAGCATGAACTGGTACATGCCTTCATCCATGTGTCTGATACACTTGCGAAACTACTGTACCGCGATATTGATCTCCGCTCAAGATATTTCATCGGCGACGGTCTCTTCCAAGCCACGATGAGCATTTTGCTCTGCTTCATCGTTGGCGGCACCTGGGGGGCCAAGGAGGTCGAAGAGCCAATCGACCAGCCCATTGGCATTGTGGCCGTGGATTCTGGTGGTGCATAGCCGTCCGGGGCAATTATGGCGCTGATGGCAGCGGCCCATTCCTGGCGGGGAATCGAGACGCTTACCGACCCTAGAAATGGCCTCTTGAGTGGTTGAGTCAATAGGATGCTGACACGGTTGTTCTCAAATAATGCAGCACACCACACCTGATGTGCGGAGGCGTTCTCCTGCTCTTGCGTGGCAGCGCTTTGCCACTCTTGCTCTGCTCCGCTCCATGGGCGACGACGAACACATGTGTAGACATTGTCCGCTCAAGCACCGGGGCGCGATGATACCGCTCACGCTCAGCGACACACTGCCGCTCTTACTGAGCGGTGCCCTGCCTCCCTTGCTCGGCTTGCTCTGGATCGTTCTGCTCATAGAGGAGGTTGATGATGAGGGTGGCGCTTCACCGGATTGGCATGCTTGAACTGGTATACTGTGGTATGGCCGATGTGTCGCCACCTAGCCTTCTATGCCCACTAACACTGGCAGCAGGAAACCGATGGGAGGAGTGGCGGGAAGCCGATTGGGGGAGTGGTGGGAAACGGTGTTGTGTTTGGATATATATAACACCACTAATATGGAACCCTGATGATGTGGGCGGCGCTTCACCGAATGGGAATGAACTACAAACATCTTGGCGTCCTGGCTTGGCCCCATACATTGAGAATCTTAGTTTTTAAATCCCCGTAAATCCAAAACTCACCTAAAATTCATGAAACTTGGCATGGTGTCATGGAATGCCACATATATGTTGTTGTAAAAAATATGTCCAATTTGGAGCAAGTTTTGGTACAAGCCTCTTGCAAACCGGAGCTTCTCACAAAAAGTCTCGTGGTTCCGACATGTCACCCTTGTGGGCAAAATGACATTCGCTTCCTCTTCTCGCCTTGGAATTTTTTTCTATAGGCAACATAGACCAATAGGAGTTCGTGCTAAATAGGGAATTATGCATGGTTAATTTTACCTTTTTAGACATTAATTGAGTTTTCTAGGCATTTAATATGCATAATTCAAATTTTAACTACAAACACATGCTCTAGTGCACTAAAATGGGTTGAAAAATCATATATGTACTTCGGTTCATGTTTAGGTCCCATGCAAGAAATTAGAATGAATTACAAACATCTCAACACCCTCGCTCGGCCTCGAACATTGGGAAGCTTGGTTTTTAAATCCCCGTAAATCCAAACTCGCCTGAAATTCATGAAACTTGGCATCATGTCATGACATGGGACATATATGTCGTGGTAAATATTTTGTCCAATTTGAGACAAGGCGCACACATTAACAGCCAATATAGGCATTTTATAACAAATAGCTGACACATTATTATTGCAGACAGTTTTATTGTTTGAACTATGAGCGTTCCACTACCCATTTATGTGCCGCCACGCGTCCCACCTTTTATTGGA
Organism: Triticum urartu; assembly: GCF_056163025.1. Lineage (NCBI taxonomy): Eukaryota > Viridiplantae > Streptophyta > Magnoliopsida > Poales > Poaceae > Triticum > Triticum urartu. The sequence goes on from NC_141877.1 coordinate 279,737,573, forward strand.
GAGTACTACCTCTGTCCTGGTTTATTGGTTCTCTTTGTATTTTGTGCCAAAATATGATCATAAATTTAACCATAGTAGGTGGTGTGTGTGCGGCTGTTTGATTAGACGGGGCGAGTGGGAGAAGTCCACCGCGCAGGCTCGATGGGACGCGTATGAGCAGTCCACAGCGCAGGCTTGACGGGACGTGTGCGAGGAGTCCGCCGCGCAGGCTCGACGGGACACGTGCGAGCAGTCCACCGCACAGGCTCATCGAGAAGCGAGCCCTTTGACCTCCACCAGCCGCCCGCCTCGCTCCCAACTTCCGCATTAATGGCGGCCAAGCCGCTGTTTAACATGCGGTTAATGAACCTGGACGGAGGTAGTTTGCTTGTGATCCCACGGCCACGATCAACAGTAGCATTGTTTTGTTCGTGCCTCACCGAGAACATGACTTGTAGCCTATTTTTGACTCATATACATGTACCTACGAACGAAATAATACAACAACAAATTTATAATGGCAACGGATAATAATTGTCTTACATATTCAGGATAATTTAAAATGCCACATGCGGCAATGCCCAAAAGACACAGGGGTAAGAGAAGAAGGAAGACACAGACAACGATCTCGGTCATTGATCTATACTCGATGCGTCACTGGGCACGGAGTTCCTCCATCACCTTTTTCACATCCTCATGACTTTGCTTGACAGCAGCCACGGATTCCTCGATCAGCAGCTCGCGCTCGATGCGGAGCTTCTTCAAGTGGTCATTGATCTATACTCGATGCGTCACTGGGCACGGAGTTCCTCCATCACCTTTTTCACATCCTCATGACTTTGCTTGACAGCAGCCACGGATTCCTCGATCAGCAGCTCGCGCTCGATGCGGAGCTTCTTCAAGTCATCCATAAGCTCCTCGACGACGGCTTTCAGCTTCATCCTTGAGGCATTGCTCTTCTCATGCAGCTTCTTCCAGCCGACGCCCTCCTCCTTATCGAGCTCATGGTGGAGCTTCTCCTTGTCACTCATGAGTTGCACGATGAGGCCGGTCACCTTCTCAACTGAGGCATCGCTAACCTCTAGCAGCTTGACCAAGCCGGTGGTCGGCTCTTGCTGCTTAATTAGGTCAACGATAATGTCGTCGTCACTAGCTAAGGACTTTAGCACCGCCAGCACATCGAGTTTGTCGATGTGGCGAGTGTGCTTGTGAGAGCCCCTGCATGCCCTTGAGAGCTCGGCCGAGGCCTCCATGGTGCGGCAGGACATCTCTGTTGCTGCTGCCGCGGCGCGAAGAGACCTCTCTGTTGCTTCTGTGGCCTTGGTCTTTGCTCCCTGGTTATATCTCGACCCATAACTCCTCCTACCAGCCTTGGCAGACGCAAGGAACGACTTAACAAGAAAAACCTTTTTTATGAGGGGAGGAATGTGAAGTAATTTTTGAGTGGGCAGTTTTTATAGCCTAATGCTAAGTGGGAACACGTTTGGGTTTGATCAGTGTGAACAGATTTGCAATTACTCATTGCATGGTAATTTGGAATGTGATGGAAAAGAAGCTCAAAATTTACTGATGGTTTTGGGTTCGATGCCCGGTATGGTTCCCTGATGGCGTACGTAGGCCCGCATTCTCGAATGTGTATGTGTCTGGTCACTATCACACACGGTCCAAATATCGTCATCGTGTCCGAGGGATGGACCGTCGCGCCTCCCATGGGTGCCAGGCGGTTGAGCAGACCTGCTATATGCAGGTGGTTGCTTGCCGTTGAGGCGGCCACGACGCGCTCTGCTTGCCGTTGAAGCCAATTTACAATGGCAACGGTTAATAAATGTCTTATATATTCAGGATAACTTAAAATGCCACATGCGACAACGCCCAAAAGGCACAGAGGCAAGAGAAGGAAGACACGGACAATGATACGGGTTGCTGCTCTCTACTTCTTGATGGGTTGTTGGGCACGGAGTTGCTCCATCTCCTTCTTCATCGCCTCCAGGACCTACATATGATTAGTGACTTAAAATGTCGATAAGCGACATTTCCATACAATTATAATAAAATATAGGCTAAAAGGTTGAGGTGAGGCCTTCCAACGACGGTCTTCTCGAACTACATGATCAGCATATCACCCTTGTGGCCGTTCATTCAGAGTGTCTGGACCCGCGGCCATGGTACTCGTCTCCGCACGCGGAGATGCTGCTGCTGGGAGGCTCTTAGGGCTGTTGCGCCTCATCTAGTAGAGCTTGACAGCCTGCAATCGCGCGCATGACACGCCCATGGAACCGCTCCATCTCCATGTTTCTCCACTGGTAGCAAATTTCATCCATGACCTACATCCCCAACGTATTACGTTGGCGTTGTTCTATTTCGTCGGTGACGTCAACTCCGCCAACGAGGCGCTCGAGCCTGGCCACCACTTCGTCGGAATCAAGGATGGCACGACCGTCGGTGACAATGATGAGGCGGCAAACAGAATGTCTCATAACTGAACCGCGGATGACCTCTGCCCATTCCTGGCGGGGAATCCCACTCTCGATCAGCACCAGTGACGGTGGTTCTTCGGGTGGGTCGTCGGTCATGCCGCCTAGCAGCTCTAGATCTTTTGCATGATGGATGGCAAACTGCTCTTCCCACTTCTTCTACAATACGTCCATTGTGCGCCCAAGGAACAACACGGCGATATCGCTAGATGGGCCATGGCGCCTGCACCGGTCGACGAAGCTCTTGCTCTCCGACCTCCTCTGGCTCGTTCTCCTCGTCGAAGATGTAATGCATGAATGGGCCAACGTCGAAGCTTTGGTCGCGTGGGATGCTTGGAATAATAAATGGTAGATGGGTGTGGACTAGATCTGCGCATAGTGTCACTATGGTGTGTTGTCGTCTGGGTCATATAAAGCTAGCCACTCGCTGGTGGTGGGAAACCGATGGGGGAGGAGGCGGGAATCATTGGCGTGGATTGTGCGACATGTGTATAACATCATTAATTTCTACACTGGGCGTCTGTGTTGGTATGTATGAGATGGTATATGAATCCGCTGGCTTGTTGACGGCTATTCCCTGCGTGTTCAACTGATATATGCATGTGGTTGCCCGCCGTTGAGGCGGCCGTGCCACGCTCTGCTCACGTCCCTCCGCGCACTCTGCTTGTCGTTGAGGCGACCGCGACGCGCTCTGCTCGTGTCCCTTCACGCGCACTCTACCAGCGGTTGGAGCTGGTGCACAATCATGTTGGGGGGCCCCATATGCATGCGGTTGCGCCACGCGCATCACTAGGATGCAGTTATGTGCGACAAGATGGAGTTACGCACTACAAAACTCCCAGCCGAACGTGTCGATATTCTAGGCCATCCGGCCTCCCCATTTATTCATGCAGCCATTATAACCTTAGTCTCTTCAACCTTTCGATCGCTCCCCACACCACAATAAGCACACCCACGCCGAGAGAGGATATCTAGCAGCACCCCAATGGAGTTTAGTGTGCATCATATGGACATCCACGTGAGGGACAAGGACCTCTCGGTGGTGTACACGAATGACCCGACCGTGGTGGAGGACTCCATAAACACCATGGATCAATTGCTTGCTGAGCACAAGTACAAAAGTGGTCGGTATCGACCTCCAGTAGACCGACGGTCCTCCCGGGTATGATCAGAAGGTTACTGTCGCCCAGTTGTGCGCGCGCCATCACGTCCTCATCTATCACTACTACCTAGCCACAAGGCCTTACAAGCGTTTTGCCAGGTTTATCAACAACCCTAACTACAAGTTCACTACGGTGGACACCATTGATGATGTAAAAGTGCTCGAGACTTCGGGCTTGGCCCGCCAGAAGCTTATCGACATCCATGTTCACTACAGGATCTGGGGCACCATTAAGTAGAAGGCCTCCCTAGTTAACCTCGTCGTGGCAATCATCGACCCCTACTACAGTAACATGAAGGATGCCGACAACTAAAAATCCTACAGTCTGGCACTGGGCCTCGGTGCGGAGACTGGATGAATATCACCTCAAGTTCGCAGCCAAGGATGTGTACACATGCTACAAGATGTACATGTGGATCGTTGACATAAGGAAGTGCCTCCTTACTGTAGACGACGAGGGATTGAGCCACATGCAGAGCAGTGACGGCAAGCTTCACAAGAAGAAGTAGATGATGATTAGTGTTTATCCTAGTTTATTATGCATGTAACACTACTAGAAAAAGGGCTGCTAGTGGCGCACCTATTTTCGCTACTAATGGCGCACTACTAGTGCGCCACTAGCATCACGCCATTAGAAATTTTTTCTAATGGCGCACCTATGGTGCGCCATTAGAATCTGGTATTCTAATGGCGCACCGTTGGTGCACCATTAGTATGGCCCACGGTGCACCATTAGTATCTGGTATACTAATGGCGCATCACATAGAAGTGTGCCATTAGTAACAAATTTTTTCAAATTTTTTTCTGAATTTTTTTTAATTTTTTTCAAAAAATTTCAATTTTTTTTCGTTTTTTCTTAATCTCAGGTCATTATGTCTTAATCTCGAGTCAATATGCATGTAACACTACTAGAAAAAGGGCTGCTAGTGGCGCACCTATTTTCGCTACTAATGGCGCACTACTGGTGTGCCACTAGCATCACGCCATTAGAAATTTTTTCTAATGGCGCACCTGTGGTGCGCCATTAGAATCTGGTATTCTAATGGCGCACCGCTGGTGCGCCATTAGTATGGCCCACGATGCGCCATTAGTATCTGGTATACTAATGGCGCATCACATAGAAGTGCGCCATTAGTAACAAATTTTTTTCAAATTTTTTTTTCTGAATTTTTTTTAATTTTTTTTAAAAATTTCAATTTTTTTCGTTTTTTTCTTAATCTCAGGTCATTATGTCTTAATCTCGAGTCAATATGCATGTAACACTACTAGAAAAAGGGCTGCTAGCAGTGCACCTATTTTCGCTACTAATGACGCACTACTGGTGTGCCACTAGCATCACGCCATTAGAAATTTTTTCTAATGGCGCACCTGTGGTGCGCCATTAGAATCTGGTATTCTAATGGCGCACCGCTGGTGCGCCATTAGTATGGCCCACGGTGCGCCATTAGTATCTGGTATACTAATGGCGCATCACATAGAATTGCGCCATTAGTAACAAATTTTTTTTCTAATTTTTTTTTAATTTTTTCCAAAAAATTTCAATTTTTTTTGTTTTTTCTTAATCTCAAGTCATTATGTCTTCATCTCGTGTCAATATGCTTAATCTCAAGTCAAATCACACTCCGTGGTCAAACTTCCTGAAAGGTCACCCATCCTCACACTACTCCAGCCCAAGCACGCTTAACTTCAGAGTTCTATCCAACCCCAGCAACAGCTCACTTCACAGGCACTTGTTGATATATCTAGCATATCAATCCTATTATACCTTGTTGATGTCTAGGACTTTGTTCATGTTCATGACTATGATGAAATTTTGAAAAATATTTCAAACTTCCCGGTCATATTACGTATCATTTTTTGAAAAAAAATTAAAAAAAATTCAAAACCTTTTTTTTGAATTTTTTTGCCTCTAGATCTTGAAAGCCCCGTAACTTTTTTTGTGTTAGGTTTTTGGGGATTTTGAAAATGTTTAACGGGGTTCCCCCCGTTAAATTCGGATGTAACTTTTCGAGTAGATGATTTTTCATATATAAAACTTTTTAATCCGAGTTCGTATGCAAAAGTTATGCCCATTTTACAAATTTCCAGAGAGATTTTGCAAATAAAGTCGAAATTTATATTTGTAAATTTTTCCCAAAAACTAGACCACATATCACATGGCAAACTTATTTTCTTTTATTTTTTTGACATTTTTATCATTTTTTTTAAAACTGAAAAGGCGGTCCACGAGGGGGGTGCATTCGGTGGAAGCCGGGCAAACTAGTAATGGCGCACCGTGGGGTGGTGCGCCATTAGTAGTTAAACTAGTAATGGCGCACCACACCCACAGTGCGCCATTACTAGTTTTGAAAAAAAATATAAAAAAATTTGAAATTTTTTTTTAAAAAAACTTAGTAATGGCGCACCAGTGGACAGTGCGCCATTACTAGTTAAACTAGTAATGGCGCACTGTCCACTGGTGCGCCATTACTAACAATTTTTTTTATTTTTTTTACTTTTTTTCAAAACTTCTAATGGCGCACCGTGGGTGTGGTGCGCCATTACTATGTCAACTAGTAATGGCGCACCACACCCACGGTGCGCCATTAGTAACAAATTTTGTTTTTTTTCAAAACTTCTAATGACGCACCGCACACCAGGTGTTACTAATGGCGCACCGTGGGTGTGGTGCGCCATTACTATGTCAACTAGTAATGGCGCACCACACCCACGGTGCGCCATTAGTAACAAATTTTGTTTTTTTTCAAAACTTCTAATGGCGCACCGCACACCAGGTGTTACTAATGGCGTACCTGTATGTGGTGCGCCATTGCTATATTCTAATGGCGCACCGTGGGTGTTACTAATGGCCAAGTGCAAGATGTCGACTGACATAGCGCCCTTCTCTGGATTAGGAATCAGTGTCTTCAACTCCTCCGCCATCGCCCTCTTGACCACAACGTCTACCTCCCTATGCATGCCGTCGATGCTTCTGAAGTTCGAGCACACTTCCATGATGTTCTCAAACTTGGTGCGATCACCGAGAGAGCACCTGAGGAAGAAATCACTCCATCCAGTGCCCCAGGGAAGGGGTTGGGGTTGGAGTTGGAGTTCATGGCGATGGATAGGTAGAATAGTAGTGAGAGACAGAGAGGGTTAACTTAGTGTGGTGGCGGGTATGTAGTGAGCGTCAGGCTGGGTAAATACAGGGGCTTTGGACGACAAGTTTTTAGTGGTGACTGACCTTTGAACTTTGTGCTCTTCATAACGCACAACTTTGTGTTGTTCAGAACATAGATCGAGATGGTGAACAGGGGCAAGGAGGTGGTGCCGCCCATGGACAAGGGCAAGGAGGTGGTGTCACACACAGCCAAGGAGGTGCCGCCCATGGACGATGATGTGGTACTAGAGGAGCCCCCTAGCGGCAAGCGCCGGAACTACGTGCACTACTGTGAGGAGTCTGGACCAACTCACTTCTGTAAGGTCATCCTTGCCCCAAAGCTCGAGTGCATACCAATGCCTCTAGACTTCACGAAGTATTTCTGGGTCGTGGTGACGGAGTTCAAGCTGAAGATGAACATCGGCTGCTCATGGAAGGTCACTGTCAAGCTGATGAATGACAGGGTCACCCTCAATCAGGGTTGGGCCACCTTCGCCGCCGTCCATCAGATCAAGAACGAGCACATGGTGACCTTCAAGTTGCTGACTCCCGAGACACTCAAGGTCATCATCTTCAACGATAACGGCATTGAAGTGGTGACCAAGTGCGGGAGGCACGACGACGCCTTCAAACGTCTAGGAGAGCTCTGCTTTGGTTATTAGTTTAATGTTGTACTGGTTTGGTTCAAAACTACTTGTTTTAAGCTACGTACTATCTTCTAAACTGTTAAGTTTGGTTTAAAACTATGTTTATATGCTATCTATTTGTGTGTTTTGGTTTTTCTGCCTGTCTAGTGTGTTGGTAATCTCACCACCTCGACGAGGAGGTTACCAGACAACATGTGTTTCATGTTACCACACAACATGTTATCTATTTGTGTGTCTTCATACTTTATGTGGGTTGCATCAAAATTCGAGTTGGGCTGGTATGAGACATTGGGCCACTTCGGAGTGGTGGGAGAGAGAGCGGGCGCCCATGCGGCACTGAACCGACCAAGTAACCACGTGCCATGTCATGCTGCTGTCACGCTGACACGTGTGTTTTTTTTCATTTTCTCATTTCGTTTTTCTCACATTTTTTCTTTTTCTTTATTTGCTTACCTTTCTTTGTATTTAAAAATATTCTAATTATATATATTATACAAAAAATTATATAAAATTTTGAAATTATTAATCATGTGTACGAAAAATATGTATGACATTAAAAAAATGTCATGTGTTACATGCAAATGTACGCGACATTTAAATAAATATTCGCATAATTAAAAAAAGGAAGTTACATTTTAAATAATAAACATGATTTTCAAAAATGTGTTCGTCACAATGTTTTCATAGTTCAAAAGCATTATTATTCAAAAAAATCTTCTGTATTTGAAAAAGAGTAGCGTATATTTGAAAAAATGTTTTTCAAAAAAAAATAATCCTGTATTTCAAAATATTAGACATGTATTATAAAAATCTTCTTGATGCATAAACAAATCTGCATTGTGTGTGAAAAAAAGTAGATATGTGTTTGAACAAATGGAAAAAAGGAAAGAAATAAAAGAAACAAAGAAAACCAACAGAAAAATAAAAAATAAAGAAAACCAAAAAATAAAACAATATAAACCAAATAAAATGAATAAAACCCAAAAAACAACAAAAAGTGAAACCCAAAAAATGTGCTACAGTAAAAGGACAGCCAACATCAGTCGGCGACGCATCGCTCCGCGCGGGCGCGGCTATGTCTCGCGTTCAGCGAGTCGAGCTTCTGGCTAGCAGAAGTGCGCGCGAGCATATGGGCCTGCCCAGTGTGTGGGAGGAGGCTGCCTCGTTTTCTCTGCTTTTTATGTTTTTATTTCGATTTTTGATTTCATACTTTTCTTTTCTTTATGCTTCCCAATATTCTAAACATATACATTACAAACAAATACTTTTAAGTAATGTTTTGGAACATGTTAATCATGCATTTGAAAAAAATATAATTTTCTATAGAAAAAATATTAACCATGTAGTAAACAAATGTAGAAATCTTTTGATCATGTATATGAAAAAATTAATCAAGCATTTGAAAAATATTAAATTTGTATAGAAAAAATGTTGACCATGTATTAAACAAATTTTGAAATCTTTTGATCAGGTATATGAACACATTAATCAAGCGCTTAAGAAAATATTGAACAAGTATTTTGAAAATATTAACCAAGCATTTGGAAAATGTTAAATGTGTAAACAAAAAATGTTGAGAATGCATTAAGAAAATGATGAAAACAATTCATCACTCTATATAATAATGTTAATCAAGCATTTGGAAATAAATTTAAACAAGTATTATAAAAATATAAATCAATCATTCAGAAAATGTTAAATGTGTATAGAATTTTTTTATCATGCATCAGAAAAAAATGTTAATAAAGCATTTCAAAAATATTAAATGAACATAGCAACAAGTTAAAATGTATTAGAAAAATGTTAATCTTATATTTCAAAAATATTAATCTTTTATTTGAAACATGTTAATCAAGCATTTGAAAAGTGTTAAATTTGTATTAGAACTTGTGACCTTGTAGTAAAATAAGACTTTTTTATTGTGTATTTAAAAAAGTTAATCAAACATTTGAAAAAAATGTGGAAAATGTTGGTCGAGCATTTGAAAAATGTGAAATATGTGTTTGAAAAAAAATTGACCATGTATTCAAAAAAGTGTTCATAACATGTATTTAATAAAAATGTAGATCATGTATTTGAAAATGTTCAATCTGTATAGAAAATTGTTTCATATTTACACTAAAATGTATATTATGTACCGATTAAACTACTGGAAACAAAACAAAAATGTAGAAAACCAAAAGAAAACAAAGAATACCATGTAAAATAAAAAAAGGAAACAAAGAAATCCGTTCAAAAAAAGCAAACTAGAGTATTATAAAGAAAACAGATTTAAAACACAGAAAATAATAGTATACCAAAGAAAAGAAAAGTAAAAACATGAAGAAATACGAGAATAAAAGAAAAAACAAAAGAAAATCTGAAGAAAAAACCGAAGCGAAGAAGCAGCGAAGAAAACAAAAGCGGTCAATCGAATGGGCCTGGCCCAATGCTGCAGCGAACGGGAAGAATCTTTCGGCGAAAGCTCCTTCCATCTCCCTTAATGCCAGACATAGCTCTCGCGGCTCCGCGCACGCTCGATTCATTTACTGTGATCCGATAAATGTGCAAGCCTCAGGGCTAGCGAGAAAGGATATCGCTAGCTAACGTCGCCACGCACGATAGCGACATCAGGCTCAGGACTAGCGAGCAAGGCATGTCTTTGCTTTTTAATTTTTCACTTTTTCGCCTGGGTTCAATGTAAATAAGAAATTTACGAATTTAGAAAAAATATTCCATAATTCAAAACTGGTCATAAATTCAAAAACAAATCATGATTTTTAAAAATACCATGATTTTGAAAAAGAACACGAAAATAAAAATGTTCGTGAATTTGGAAAAATACTCATGAATTTAAGAAATGTTCATAGATACAAAGAAGTTCGCCAATTCCAAACGAATTTCATGAATTCAAAAATAGTTCATGAGTTTGAAAATTTCTTCACAAACAAAGTATGTTCACGAATTTAAAATACATCATGATTCTGAAAATGTTCATGGATTTAAAATAACATGAATTTGAAGAAAGTTCATAGATTTAAAATCAGTTCATGAATTTGAAAAAAAAACTTTTCTGAATTTTTAAATTAAAATTAAAAGAAAAATATCACAACGAAATCGATTTTTTTTTAGAAAACTACCAAAAATGAAAGAAAACCGATTGGGGAGCTTGGGGGAAACGCTCGATAGCACGGTTGATTATCTGGCCCGCTAGCGAGGGGTCATAGGCGACAACACACTAGTGCTTGTAGCATGCGACACATGTCATGTGTAGAGAGAGTGAGGAGGTGGGCTAGCCCCTGCCTTTGGGTTGAAGTACATTGTTTTGCCGGGAGTTAAATAGTTTCATTCATGCGAAACGGCGCCGGCACTATCAGCCATGAGACTTGTGACCAGAAAACCAAGTGGGGAATCCATTCAACATTTCGTCACCTTCAGTGTTCAAGCTTGCTTAACGCACATGTGGGCCAGGACGTTAGCATGTTTCCTCACAAGATGAACAACAAAAGAATTAAAATTAGAAGGTAGCTCCATTTTATTTTTTTCATGTATGTACATGGTATATATTGTACTTCCTCGGTACATAAATATAAATCATTTTAGCAGGCTACTCTTAGGCTGGACCAAAAGCTCATAACTCGCGAGCTTAATGAGCGCTCGATAGTTCGAATCCTTAAGCTCGTAGCTCGCTTCTTAATGAGCAGAGCCAATCATTAATTTCAGCTCGTTAAGCTTAACGAGCTTAACGAGCGAGCTAATGGGTTTCACGAGTAGCTCGTTAAGCTCATTAGTAACAACACAACACATATTTTTATCTTACGTGACAAACTTTTGTAGAACCTCAATCCATCTATTCAATCTAATCGACATATGAGGCAACAAACTACTGCATTTCTTTTTGTAGTCATCATATTTCATCTTGAAAACCAAACGTACACATTCATCATATATATCATAACACATTATAGTCTGTTAACAAGTGCTCGTGAGCGCTGATGAGCTTAACGAGCTTCAAACGAGCCGAGCCGAGCAGGGTTTTCTGCTCGTTAATCTTAACGAGCTTAACGAGCCGAGCCTTAACGAGCCGAGCCGAGCAGGGTTTTCTGCTCGTTAATCTTAACGAGCTTAACGAGCCGAGTCTTAACGAGCACGAGCTTAACGAGCCGAACTACTCGTTAGTCCACCCTAGCTACTGTGTTCAACTAAGGCTAAACTAGCCTACCAAAACGACTTATATTTATGTTTAGCCTACCAAAACGATTTATATTTAGGTACGGAGGGAGTATATACATACTATTTTGGGTCAAAATCATGGGTATTTACCCATGAATTGAGGTGGGGCCGCCCGTGCTCTGTTCCGATTTTTGTCATTTGAGACCGAACTTATATTTGGGTTCTTGAGATCTCTCTCATGGTAACCCTCATAGACACAAAGCTATAAGAAGGTAGAATTGTTTTTTAGAATAAGAAGGGCTAAGCTAACTCTACTAGTAGAGTCGTGTTATGGTTGACATTACTGCACAGTTAGAAAGCACTTGTGTAATGTGATGCAGGTGAAGGTGTATGAAAAAGGCTATCGATATCAAGCAAGTACCAACCTTTTCAATGTGAACATATTTACCGGATACTAGCGGTCTATAGGTGTGCACTTGGAAGATTGTAGAGGTGCAAAACAATATGGGAGGCAAATAGTAGAATGCATTACTCAAAAAGGCCACAACTGACAGAGTTATAGAGTTGCGCTAGTGCGTGGGAGAGGTATCAACACCATGACATGGCGTCAACCTTTTGCTGGTGCACCTCAAATCTAGTAGTGGAAGGAGTCAACCAAATTTTGGGTTGGCATGAGTAATCCATGCGATGAAATGGACCTCAACATTTTCTACGTCTCAACAACTATCATCATTGGGTATGGTGCAAAGACTCCATTTCGGGATGCACCATGGTTGCAAGAGTGGAAGCCCAAGGAAATCATATGCTATTATGGCAAATTTATTGTTTGAGAAAAGCAATTTTATTCTTGGTCCATGGCAAATTCATTGAACGCACCATGGCAACTATCACTCTACATACCATAGTAAATTCTTTTTGGTACATTATTTTTGGGCATGACAATTTATTTGTTTATACCATGAAAAGTTAGTCATTGAATAAACCATGGTAAATTCCTTTTTTGTATACCATGGAAAATTATTTTAACTTTTCATGGCGATTTTTGTTTTAGTATGACTATTTCACAATTTTTTCCCACTACCTCATACAAAAACACTTTTTCTGATATATCTGCTATGTGATGACTACAATCAAATTTCAAAAAAATTCTTGCCATCGAGAAACAATCCTCCCCTAATCACCATGTGCCCACTACAACTTTTGTAAACCAATATCATGTCAATTTTGTTTGTTAGTCTTGTTTTTGGTTTCACGGTACGTGAAATTGTTTTGCTCTGCTGCATGAAAAAAGCATTCTTTTTTTGTCACGACAATTTTGTTATGATCTACAACATGATATATTTTTTGTGTGTTTTTTTGTTTTCAATTTTGAAAAAAAACGTTGTTAAGGTATAGCATTTTTAAATTTTCTTCTTTTCTCCTCCTCAAGAAAAGTATCCTTCCTCCTCCTGCTGATCCGCCCCACCTCCGATGGCCTTTGGGTCATGGATGTGTGGAGGATCTCGCCCCCCTGCCGGCAGGAGGACCCCGTTCTCGCAGAGATGGAGCAAACATGGTAGTGTTGGGTTCAAACGAACCCAACAACTTTTCCTGGTCCAGTACACGTACATAGATACATAATCCCATGAACCCAACAAAAAACAAGGCCTGAACCCATCGAGTTCCAACGCGAAGTGAGTAGTCTAATAAAAAGGCCCAAAAGCCCAATGCCATTTCGTACCAGAAAAGCTCATGTATGAACAAGGGCTGATTTTACTTACACACTTAGCTACTCTAGGTTGGGGAGTAGGGCCAGAGGGGAAGTTTTAGATACTTTTCCATAATTTGTATTTGTAAGTGCATCTAGTGCCATCCCTAGTTGGTTTTGGAGTATTGACGACAAACATGGTTGAGGGACTATGTGTTTGTGAGATTCAGAAGAGAACACAGGTAGAAGTCCCTCATCGATTTGGTTTACCAATCAGAGATGACCCCTAAAAATGTATGAAGACATTGAAGACAGTGGTGATTCGTGAAGACATTAACTTGAAGTCAATGGAGTGCGAAGACATAGTTTGTTTCGTAGTTTCATTTTCTTCTTTCTTGAGTCATAGGAACCACCGAACTGTCAAGTGGGGTCCAAGTGAACATAGTTAGAAAACTGACGTGATGCTCAACACAAGTTCTGTGTCTTCGAGTGAAGACAATGAGAGAAAATCCTACCATGTGTTGGATAAATCAGTTTTGCTTGTAGCCCAAGTCAAGCTGCCGTGTGTGTTTGAAATCCGACCATTGGACATGTGTCAGTTCCTTAGTGACCCAGGGTCATTCCGGACATATCATGTCGGGTTGCCTCCTGGCTATAAATAGCCCACCCTACACCATAAATTGGTGGCCGCTCAGAGTTAGTACGCGGAATTTGTCTTTTGAGAGCAACCCACCTCCGAAGCCTTTGAGAGAGAGAATCCTTGCGAGGACAAAATCCAAAACACCATCATTGAAGTCTTTCTGTCCACGTGATCTGAAGACTTATTACACTTGAAGACCGTGATCTTTCAGTCGGCCAGGCGTCGCGTTCTGAGGATCCAAGAATCATTGTGGATCGCTGGTGAACAAAGTGTGTGAAGGTTTGGAAGTATACCTTGAAGACTTAGCAGAGTGATTGGGCGAGGACTAAGTGACCTTAGCTCAAGGGGAATAAGGTGAAGACGCGGTCTTCTGAGTTCAATATCAGCCTCCCTAACCAGACGTACAATTGTCACAACTGTTGGGAAACGTTGCATGGAAAACAACAAAAATTCTACGCACACACAATGATCTATCCATGGAAATTCATAGCAACGAGAGGGGAGAGTGTGTCTATGTACCCTTGTAGACCGTAAGCGGAAGCGTTTCACAACGCGGTTGATATAGTCAAACTTTCTTCGTGCTCCAACCGATCTAGTACTGTGATGCCCCCGATTCAATCGTACACTAATCATGCACGCAAATGTGTACGATCAAGATCAGGGAATCACGGGAAGATATCACAACACAACTCTAAAACTTAAATAAGTCATACAAGCATCATATTACAAGTCAGGGGCCTCGAGGGCTCGAATACAAGAGCTCGATCATAGACGAGTCAGCGGAAGCAACAATATCTGAGTACAGACATAAGTTAAACAAGTTTGCCTTAAGAAGGCTAGCACAAACTGGGATACAGATCGAAAGAGGCGTAGGCCTCCTGCCTGGGATCCTCCTAACTACTCCTGGTCGTTGTCAGCGGGCAGCACGTAGTAGTAGGCACCTTCGGTGTAGTAGGAGTCGTCGTCGACGGTGGCGTCTGGCTCCTGGGCTCCAGCATCTAGTTGCGACAACCAGGTAGAAAGGATAGAGGGAAGGGAAGGAGAAAGAAACCGTGAGTACTCATCCAAAGTACTCGCAAGCAAGGAGCTACGCTACATATATATGCATTGGTATCAACTGGAATAAGGCGATTATATGTGGACTGAACTACAGAAAGCCGGGATAAGGGGGGATAGCTAGTCTTTTCGAAGACTACGCTTCTGGCAGCCTCCGTCTTGCAGCATGTAGATGAGAATAGACTGAAGTCCTCCAAGTATCATCACGTAGCATAATCCTAACCGATGATCCTCCCCTTGTCGCCCTGTGAGAGAGCGATCACCGGTTGTATCTGGCACTTGGAAGGGTGTGTTTTAATTAAGTATCCGGTTCTAGTTGTCATAAGGTCAAGGTACAACTCCAAGTCGTCCTGTTACCGAAGATCACGGCTATTCGAATAGATTAACTTCCCTGCAGGGGTGCACCACATAACCCAACACGCTCGATCCCATTTGGCCGGACACACTTTTCTGGGTCATGCCCGGCCTTGGAAGATCAACACGTCGCAGCCCCACCTAGACCAACAGAGAGGTCAGCACGCCGGTCTAAACCTAAGCGCCCAGGGGTCTGGGCCCATCGCCCTTAGCACACCTGCACGTTGCGTGGGCGGCCGGAAGCAGACCTAGCCTAGTAGGCGTTCCAGTCCAATCCAGCGCGCGCCGCTCCGTTGCTGACATCACGAAGGCTTCGGCTGATACCACGACGTCGAGTGCCCATAACTGTCCCCGCGTAGATGGTTAGTGCGTATAGGCCAGTAGCCAGACTCAGATCAAATACCAAGATCTCGTTAAACGTGTTAAGTATCTGCGAATGCAGACCAGGGCCAGGCTGTAACACCCTCGATGCGACTATAGCTCCCACGTGTCGCGGCACGACTTAGAGACATAATCGCATTAAAGGCATATGTCGCAAGTTAGGCAATCTTCACAACATCCCATGTAATATGAATAATAAAAGGGGAGAACATAGTTGGCTTACACTCGCCACGTCAATCAAGAACATAAATAACATTACATCATCCAAACACTCATGGCCCGACTACGGCGCCAAAATAAAAGAGAACCCAACATGCGACACGGTCCCAATCACCCCCAACTGGGCACCACTACTGATCATCGGGAAAGGAAATATAGTATCGTTGAGAGTCTTCGTCGAACTCCCACTTGAGCTCATACGCGTCTCCTGGAGCGGAATCGTCAGGCCCTGCATCTGGTGTAATAGTAATCTGTGAGCCACAGGGACTCAGCAATCTCGCACCCTCGTGATCAAGACTATTTAAGCTTATAGGTGTGGCAAGGTAAAATATGAGTGGAGCTGCAGCAAGCGAGTAGCAAGTATGGTGGCTAACTTATTCGCAAAGGAGAGCGAGAAGAGGAGGCAAAGCACGAGCGAGAAACTAGAGAACAACCTACGCAAACATTCCCCCAACACCGTGTCCACTTCCCGGACTCCGCCGAGAAGAGGCCATCACGGTAACACACTCAGTTGATTCATTTTAATTAAATTAAGGTTCAAGTTATCTACAACTGGACATTAACAAATTCCCATCTGCCCATAACCGCGGGCACGGCTTTCGAAAGTTCAATCCCTGCAGGGGAGTCCCAACTTAGCCCATGACAAGCTCTCACGGTCAACGAAGGAATAGACCTCCTCCCAAGACGTTCCGATCAGACTCGGTATCTCGGTAACTCAAGACACTTCGACAGGTTAAAACAAGACCAGCAACACCGCCCGAATGTGCCGACAAATCCCGATAGGAGCTGCACATATCTCTTTCTCAGGGCACACTCAGATGAGCAAGACGTCGAGGTTCCCATTATAACCCAACCGCGTAAGGAACGCAACAATCCGGGAACATAACACCGATATAACGGAAACTAGGACGACAAGAGTGGAACAAAACACTAGGCGAGAGGCCGAGCCTTCCACCCTTTACCAAGTATATAGATGCACTAAGATAACATAGCAATATAATGATATCCCAACAAGTAAATAAATGTTCCCACAAGGAACGACCTCCAAACTTCACCTGCAACTAGCAACACTATAAGAGGGGCTGAGCAAAGCGGTAACATAGCCAAACAACGGTTTGCTAGGACAATGGTGGTTAGAGGTTTGACATGGCAATTTAGGAGGCTTGCAAGCAAGTGGTAGGCATCGTAGCAATGGCATAGCAAAAGAGCGAGCAAACTAGCACAGCAAAGATAGTAGTGATTTCGAGGGTATGATCATCTTGCTTGCACAGTTGTCAGAGTTGACTGGATCCTCGAAAGCAAACTCAACGGGCTCCTCGTTAGCGAACTCGTCTCCTGGCTCTACCCAAACAAGACAAACAGCAACAAGGATACAATCAACCACATGAAAACTCAATGAACACGATGCAAAGATGATATGCTATGCGGGATGCGATGCGGGATGCCAAATGCAAGATATGACAGGAAATGCATGAACCTGGCCTCAACTTGGAATTCCAAGGGTGCCACTGGAAAGATTAGATGAAATCGCTTGCAAACGATATAAAGAACGCCGGAATCGGAGTGACGGTTTGGAAATGGCAAGCGATTCAAAAATGACAACGGTCTGCGATTTACAGCAAGTAGGCATCTAAATGCAATGAAATGAACATGCTACAACACCCAAACATGATATCAAAATACATGGCAGGGATGCACACAAGATGCTTAACAAAAGTCTATCACTAAGCTACGGCCAATTCATCCATTAGGAGGTTCAAACAAGCATGGCAAAAACGCAAATGGTAAAACAGATCTCAGACTTAGTGAAATTAACACTTGTCTGGAATTTCAGATCATATAGCCCTCTTCGGAGCAACAAAACAACATGCTTCAGGACCTGAACATGACAAAGAAAGACATGGCATGGAGCTACTCAACAAGCTTAACAAAAGTACCTTAGTGACCTTGAGCCAAAAGGGATCACAAAATATACTAACAAGCACACGAACATAGCAAAAACACAATCAGTTTTCAGACTTAGTGAAAACTGAGACATGCTGAAATATAACTCACGAAGGCATGTAAACGAGCTTGATGCACTCACTACGGTGCAAGTCATGGCAAGGCAAGCATACATCCATTAAGAAGGCACAAAATGCAAGCTAGACATGGCAAGAACAATGGCATAGCATGCACGGATCAACTACAATAGCATCGGCAAAATCGCAAACAAGTTGACGATCTGCCCAGATTCACCATGAAGCAAAAGTAGAGCTGTATTGACTCAAGCTAGGGTGCTCCATAATTGCAAACAAAGACATGGATGGATAGAGCACTACAATATTAACAAAACTCCCTTACTGATCATCCTCAAAATAGGCACGGATCACTAGGAAACAACAAGAACATATGGCATCATGAACTAAACAATCCCAGGACTTAGTGAAATTACTAAGTCCCTGAAAACAGAATTAGCAAGTGCACCACTTTGCAAGCTTGCACAAGTCACCACACACATCCTAAAAATACATGGGTTGCACCTCTGGAAAGATGACAAAACCCTTAACAAAACATATGAAGAATTCACGGGCATATCATGCACACAATAATCATGGCAAAAATGACAAAAGTGCTAAACGGAGTAACAGATCTGACAATTAACTCAAGTAGCCCTCTTCTAACAGCATTTCGGGCATCAAGATGAGCTCAAATGAAGATGATGCAATGGAATAAAATGATATACTCTCTGAGATGAACATTTTGATATGCTATATGCATGAATCGGAGCTACGTATGCAAAGTTATGGGGCCCCGAACAGAGCAACTTGGACTAAAATCCTGGGGACTTAGGAAAAAATCAACCTCCAGATCTGGATCTAGGGTTTACTGTAGCTCCGGATCGGGCACTGTTCACGGGAGGCGGGTCCGAGGTCGCCGGCGTCGGGGTCTCGCCGGAGAGGAGGGGGGGCCGACGGGAGCGGTCGGGGCCGGGGCGGAGGCGGTGGCCGGGCGGCGGGGCGGCGGCGCGGCGTGGAGGCGGCGGCGCAGGGCGTGGAGGCGGCGGCGCGGCGTGGAGGCGGCGGCGCGGGGCGTGGAGGCGGCGACGCGGGGCGATGGGCCTCGGGGGCCGACTTCGGGCTCCCTGGGCCGCGCGGCGGCGGGCGAGCGGCGCGGCGCCACGTGGCAGCGGCGGGGTTGGGCGGACGCTGTCCGGCCTCGTCCGGACACGTCCGGCGGTGGCGCGTGGATGGATCTAGGGTTTAGGGGGGAGGGGAGACCCGTGAATTTGGAATGGGGGGTGTATTTATAGGCATAGAGGGAGCTAGGAGAGTCCAAATGAGGTGCTGTTTTCGGCCACGCGATCGTGATCGAACGCTCTAGGACATGGAGCAGAGTTTGGTGGGTTTTGGGACAAATTGGAGGGGTGTTGGGCTGCAACAAACACGAGGCCTTTTCGGTCCCTCGGTTAACCGTTGGAGTATCAAACGAAGTTCAAATGGCACGAAACTTGACAGGCGGTCTACCGGTAGTAAACCAAGGCCGCTTGGCAAGTCTCGGTCCAATCCGGAAATGTTTAATCCCCACACACGAAAGAAGGCTAGAAATGGCCACCGGAGGAGAACGAAGCGCCGGAATGCAAAACGGACAACGGGGAAAATGCTCGAATGCATGAGACGAACACGTATGCAATTGCAATGCACATGATGACATGATATGAGATGCATGACAACGATTACAACACACGGAGACAAAGAACCGAACCCGAGAAAATAAATATAACTTAACGCCGGAAACGGCAAGAGTTGGAGTACAAATAGGGAAAGTTACATCCAGGGTGTTACACAGGCCCACCTCTCTCCTAGGTGGTCTCAACCTGCCCTGTCGCTCCGCCTCAAAGTAACAGTCAGGGGCCGTCGGGAACCCAGGCCCACCTCTACCGGGATGGAGCCACCTGCCCCTTCAGCCCCCAACTCCGAACAGTACCACAGGTAATGTAACTGTGTAAAGTATATAGTATATGCCCGTGATCACCTCCCGAAGTGATCACGGCCCAGTAGTATAGCATGGCAGACGGACAAGAGTGTAGGGCCACTGATGGAACACTAGCATCCTATACTAAGCAGTAGGATAGCAGGTAAAGTAACAACAGTAGTAACAATGACAGGCTATGCATTAGAATAGGATTAACGGAAAGCAGTAACATACTACACTACTCAAATGCAAGCAGTATAGTGGAGAGTAGGCGATATCTGGTGATCAAGGGGGGGGGGCTTGCCTGGTTGCTCTAGCAAGAGAGAGGGGTCGTCAACTCCGTAGTCGTACTGGGTAGCAGCGGCGTCGGTCTCGGTGTCTAGCGAGAGAAGAGGGGGGGGGAGAAACAATAAATATTTAAGCAAACAGATGCATAGCGATGCATGACATGACAAGTATCGGTGCTAGGGGTGCCCTATCGCGGTATGAGGTGATATCGGTGAAGGGGGGAAACATCCGGGAAAGTATCCCCGGTGTTTCGCGTTTTCAGGTAGAGGAGCCGGAGGGGGAAAGTTGCGTGTTTGATATGTTAGGCGTGTGTGGCGGAGGAACGGGCTGCGTATCCGGGTTCGTCTCGTCGTTCTGAGCAACTTTCATGTTGAAAATATTTTAATCCGAGTTACGGATTAAAAGATATGATTTTCTAAAGATTTTATTAATTTCTGGAATTATTAATAATTCGAAATAAAAACTAAAATACTAGATGCACCCAGCACATGGTACACAGAACTGTACCTAGTGGCTGACAGGTGGGCCAGGGGGTCCCATTTGACCAGTCAACGTGACTGGTCAACAGGGGGTGGGCCCCCCTGTCATTAACAACAGCTAAACTAACAGGATTAGTTAGTCTATTTAGTTAGTTAACTGGTTAATTAAGCAACACTAATTAAGTTAATTAACCATTAAATTAATTAATTAATTTAATTATTTATATAAATATATATTTTATTTTTTATTTTTTTTAAACGTTTTCAGGGCGTGGGGCCCGTTCGTCAGTGGCACTAGGCCAACCCCGCGGGGCAGGTTAACAGGCGGAACCCCGGGGTCGGGAGCGGGGCGGGCGCCCGTGGAGGCCGCAGCCTGCCTGGGGCGGGGCGAGGCCGGCGGGGCGCCGGCAGCTGCCAGCAGCGGCGAGGGACTGCAGTGCAGGACGACGACGAGCAAAGGCGCGAGCGGCAGGCGGGGCAATGGCGTGGTCCGGAGCAGTAGCAGGGGACGGGGATGGTGGGCGAGGCGCGGATGGGCGCGGTCGTGGCCGGTGCAGGCGCGGCGATGCGAGCCGCGGCGAGGGAGGCCAGAGCGGAGCGGGGGAAGCAGGGGTGAGCACAGGCCGCGGTGAGCGCGGGCCAAGCGGGGCGCGAGCGGGGGAGGCCCGAGGCGCGGGCGACGAGCAGCGCGTGCGGCCGCCGCGCGGCGGGTGCGTGCGTGCGCAAAGGGGGAGCGGGGCGAGGGAGAGAGAGAGAGGAGGCCGGGGGCCTCACCGGGAGTGTGGGGTCTAGGGTAATGGGCGCGGTGAGGTTCGGCGAGGCGGACGGGGACGACACGGCGGAGTGGGAGGCAGTCCGGTGGGGGAGGGCAAAGCAGGCCGGCGAGGAAGAGGCGCTCCGGGCGGCGGTGGCCAACAGCGACGGCGAGGCGCGTCGGTGGCCTCCTCTCGATCCTGATCCAGATCGGGAGAGAGGAGGGGAGGGGATATTTTGCGGGAGAGGAGTGGGGGGTGTCGGTGGAGTGGGGGGTGAGGTGGTGAGTGGATAAGGGGGCATTGGGTGGCCGGTTGGGCCGATGGGTTGGCCCAGTTGGGCCACGGCCCAGGGGGGTGGTTTCCCTGATTTTTGTTTTCTGTTGGTTTGTCCCTTTTGTATTATCTTTTATTATTTCTTTTCTGTTTTAATTCATTTAAAAGTATTTAGGCATTCTATAAAAATGTGTTTACTTCACCATAATTACCGATGCAATAATAGACATAGCCCGAACATTTTATTTTAATATTTGAAAACTTTTGTCGTTTGACTTATTTAGGATTTAAATTTGAAACGGTTTTGAATTAACCCGAGATTAATTACAGTGACAGAGGTGACGTGTCACCATTAACGTGAGATCACTGTAGCATGATTATCCGGGCGTTACAAATCTCCTCCACTACAAGAAATCTCGTCCCGAGATTTAGGTGGTAGAAGGAAACAGTGCAGGGTATTCATCGCGAAGACGATCCTCGCGTTCCCAGGTGGCTTCGTCTTCAGAGTGATTCGACCACTGGACCTTGAGGAACTTGATCGCCTTCTGACGGGTGCAGCGTTCAGCTTGGTCGAGAATGCGGACCGGATGCTCTTTATAGGAGAGGTCCTGTTGCAATTCGAGCACTTCATGGTCCACTTCTCGGATTGGGTCCTTGAAGCAGCGTCGAAGTTGCAACACGTGGAACACATCATGAACCTGAGAAAGGTTTGACGGAAGCTCCAGTTGATATGCCACTTTTCCACGCCTTTCGAGAATAGTGAAAGGACCAATATAGCGGGGAGGTAGCTTTCCTTTGATCCCGAAGCGGTGTGCACCCTTCATTGGTGTAACTCGAAGATAAGTCTTTTCGCCAGGTTGATAGTCCATGTCTTGGTGATGACGGTCATACTAACTTTTCTGACGTGACTGAGCAGTCTTGAGATTCTCGCGAATAATGCGAACTTGTTCTTCGGCCTGTTGGATAATATCCGGACCAAAGAGTGGAAGTTCCCCCATTTCTGACCAGTTCAGAGGGGTTCGACACTTTCGTCCATATAGCACTTCGAAGGGGGGCATCTTCAGACTAGCTTGATAGCTATTATTATAAGAGAACTCGGCATATGGAAGAGATTCCTCCCATTTCTTGCCGAATGATATTACACAAGCTCGAAGCATGTCTTCGAGAACTTGGTTGACATGTTCAACCTGTCCTTGCGACTGAGGATGAAACGCAGTACTGAACGACAGATGAGTCCCCATAGCTTCTTGGAAACTTGCCCAGAATCTTGAAGTGAATAAGCTGCCACGGTCTGAACTGATAACCAGTGGAATACCGTGAAGTGAAACAATTCTGGCCACGTAGAGAGTAGCAAGCTGACTAGCAGTGATTGTCTCTTTGACCGCCAGAAAATGTGCAACTTTAGAAAGCCGGTCAATGACGACAAGAATAGCATCATTACCTTTCTGCGATTTGGGAAATCCAGTGACGAAGTCCATCTCAACATGGTCCCATTTCCATTCAGGAATAGAGATAGGTTGCAGAGTTCCAGCAGGCCTCTGATGCTCTGCTTTGATACGGCGACATACGTCACACTCAGCAACATAACGAGCAATGTCCTGCTTCATATTAGACCACCAGAATCTTTGACGAATATCCTGGTACATCTTTGTACTACCAGGATGGATGGACAGAGGCGTATCATGAGCTTCTTGCATAACCCTTTTAGTCTTATCCAGGTTTTTCTTCGAACATGGTACCACTAGGCGGCCTTTGAAATACAAGGCGCCATCGTCGGCGATAGTGAAGAATGAGGGCTTTCCTTCTGCTAGATGGCGTTTAATCTTATGGACTTCAGAGTCATAACCTTGTATAGTCTTTATACCAGCTACGAGATCTGGTACGACAGTCAGGGTATTTGGAGAACCCTTAGTAATAACAAGAAGATTCATCTTGCGGACTTCCGGGGGAGGGGGAGCGAGTGCTCCAGGAGGAACAATATGGAGGTTCAGCTTTCTAAATTCTTCGACAAGCGAGGGCTGAACTTTATGAACCTGGAGGTGGTTGCAGTAAGACTTGCGGCTCAAGGCATCAGCCATTACATTAGCCTTGCCGGGGGTATAGGATATACCCACGTCAAAGTATGCAACAGTCTCCATCCATCTCTGCTGATGGAGGTTCAGATCTGGCTGAGTAAACATATACTTCAGACTTTGATGGTCAGTGAAGATCTCGCAACGATTACCGAGAAGGTAATGTCGCCACTGCTTCAGTGCATGAATGACAGCAGCCAGCTCGAGGTCGTGAACTGGGTAGTTTTCTTCGTGAGGGCGCAGTTGACGAGAGGCATAAGCAATCACTCTGCGCTCCTGCATTAGGACACAGCCTAATCCTTGACGGGAAGCGTCGCAGTAAATGATGAAGTCCTTCTTAGTATCAGGTGGTGCAAGCACGGGGGCAGAAGTCAACTTGTCGTTGAGCGCCTGGAAACTTTCCTGACACTTGTCTGTCCAGTCAAACTTGACACCCTTATGCAACAGATTAGTCAGGGGCCTGGCAATCTTGGAGAAGTTCTTGACGAATCGACGGCAATAGCTGGCGAGACCGAGGAAACTTCAGACTTGCTTCACATTCTTCGGAGGAGTCCAATCGAGAATAGCCTGAACTCATTCAGGGTTGACGGCAATACCATCCTTGGAGATGACATGCCCAAGATAGGTTACTTAGGGGAGCCAGAATTCACACTTGGAATACTTAGCATATAGCTGATGCTCCCGAAGCTTTTCCAGCATAAGACAAAGATGTTCAGCATGTTCTTCCTTGTTCTTGGAAAATACAAGGATATCGTCCAAATAAACCACGACGAACTTGTCGAGGTAATCCATGAATATATAGTTCATCAGACGAGAGAAGGTGGCTGGAGCATTCATTAAGCCGAATTACATGACGGTGTACTCGTATGATCCATACCGAGTCACGAAGGCGGTTTTTGGGATGTCCTCTTCACGAACACGGATCTGGTGGTAACCCAACCTCAAGTCGAGTTTGGAGAACACTGATGAGCCAGCCAGTTGATCATAAAGATCATTGATCCGAGGAAGAGGGTATTTATTCTGAATGGTAGCTTGGTTTATAGGACGGTAGTCTTGGACTAATCGGTTTGTCCCATCCTTCTTCTTAACAAAGAGAGAAGGTGCTCCCCAAGGAGAGCAACTTGGGCGAATGAAACCTTTGACAAGAGATTTGTCGAGTTCCTCCTTAAGCTCAATGAGCTCATGCGGTAGCATCTTGTAGGGTCGTTTAGCTATAGGGGTGGTGCCGGGTTTCAAGTCGATGATGAATTCGACAGCTCTAGTAGGGGGAATCCCTGGAAGCTCTTCTGGGAAGACATCTTGGAATTCACGAACGATGGGAATGTTTTCAATGCCCTCGAGTGGTGCAGCGTTCAACGCATTCAAGGCATAAAGCCGTGCCTCGGCGTTTTGTACCAGATGAGCTTGGTAAGTAACTATTTCGTCTGAAGGGTGTAGCAGATGGACGGTCTTAGTGGCGCAAACTATAGAAGCAGTATGCGCTTTTAACCAATTCATTCCCAGAATGAGATCAATGCTACAGGACTTCAGTATGATGGGAGAGACAAGGAATTCCAGGCCTTCGATTTCTACAGGGACGTCGTTGCAAATCATGGAGGTTCGACATTGGCCCGCAGGGGTGTGTACTAATAGTGAAGCATTCACGTCCTCACATTTAATGTCGTGCAAGCATGCAAAACCTTCTGACATGAATGAATGCGATGCACCTGTATCAAATAAAACGGATGCTGGTACTGAATTTACGAGGAGGGTACCCATCACAGTAGCAGGCTGGTCTTGAGCTTCGCTCAGATCAACGTGGTTGGCATGAACACGACCATAAGACTTGGAATTGTTGCTGCGGGGCTGGTTGCTTCCATGGCCAGTTGCTGGAAAGGCCAGTTGATTCTGGTTCTGGTTGCATTCCCTAGCACGGTGCCCTGGTTGTCCACACCTGAAGCACAACCCATTATTGGGAGTGGGAATAGGAGCTTGTGGTGGTGGAGCTGGGAGTCTTGGCTGCCTAGTCGGAGGAGCAGGCAGACGAGGTGTAGCATAGGTCTGCCTTGGGGTAGGTGCATCCGGCTGGTACAAGCTATTGGGAATCCATACCTTGCGCTTCTGCGAGGACGGGCCCGAAGATGAGCCCGTGTCACGGTTGCGCCTGTGAGAGCTCTGGTATTCCTGCAGACCAGTTTCGACATTGATGGCCTTGTTCACCAGAGTGGCGAAATCAGCAAAGTCATGTACTAGAAGTGCGAGCTTGATGTCAGCTTGAAGGCCATCACGGAACTTCTCCTGTCTGCGTGCATCAGTTGCAATGTCCTCTTCAGCATAGCGGGACAAGTCAAGAAACTCCCGCTGATAAGCTTCAACAGTCTTGTTGCCTTGGGTGAGGTTGCGAAACTCACGCTTCTTACGGTCCATGACTCCTTGAGGAATGAAGCGAGCACGGAAGGCAGCTTGGAAGTCTGGCCAGGTGATGATTGTTCCAACTGGCAGAGTACGCCTGTGGCTGTCCCACCATTGAGTTGCGGGTCCCTTCAGGAAGAAGGAAGCAAAGGTGACATAGCTGGCAGGGGCTACATCAGCAGACTCCATCTCATAGGTGATGTCACGGAGCCAGTCATCAGTATCCAGAGGCTGAGTTGAGCTGCGGTACACAGTTGGGTTCAGGCGCATGAAATCCTGCAGAGTTACTGGGGTTGGCTGCTGGTTCATATTGGGGCGAGGAAACTCAGCCATCATATTCTCCATGAACTGGCGATTCATCTCAAGCTGTTGGATCATACCAGCCATGTACTCGGGCGGTGGTGGGAGGTTGCCACCACGTCCACGACCACCTGGTCTAACCATCCTGCTAATATATAATAGGGGTAGTTCAGCATTGAGAAATTTTGCAAGGACAAGAATCATTCATGATGAAACATGCACAATGAAAGCAGCACGATAGATACTACATAGTAGACGGCATATCTTACAAAAGAGATCATGCATAGAGTTCGGTACACAGAGTTCAGTACATAGACTAATACATCATAGGCGGCACGCAGGCTCGCGACGAATGCATCTAACACTAATAAGCAAGCCTTCATCAGTCCCAGGAGGAACTGTGGAGGTAGGTGTAGCCTGATAGCTGTAGTGACGCGAAGGGAAGACCTCCATGCGAGCAGCCTGGGGTCCGCGGATACTCTGGTGCGGAACCCGATGCGCAGGTGGCAGGAGAGGACCAAGTGCAGGAGAGTAGCCTCCCACATCTGGCCAGCCGACGCCCTGGGGCATCACGGTCCTGGCGGGGTAGACCGCAGAACGCGACAGATCACCAGATCGGACAGAGGGGTGCAACAACGTCAGAGCATGGTACAGGTGCTGACGGGTGGTGTACAACTCGTGGCGAAGAGCTCGGTTAGCTCTATCTAGCCCATCAGCATGCAAAACCAGGTTCTGATGGTAGAAGGGCTCTCGGGTGACGGTGGAGTAGGCAGCAGTGTAGTATCCCTCCGCACCAACATCAGATGCGATAGCAATGTGCCTGAAGGGGGAGGTGTCCAACTCCTGATACTCTCCGTGAAGACGTGTCAGAGCATCATAAGCAGCATCGTGGACCGCCATGTCGATGGTCACTCCAACACCATGAGCAGTGTGCAGCACGGTAGTGGAGTCATACTCTCGAGAGTAGAGGTGGACGATGGCACGGTACTGCTCCTGGTTGAAGTCCTGGTACTCCTCATAGATGGTGTATTCAGGGTGATAACCCAGATAGGTCATCATCTCAACCAACACAACAGGCGATCCTGAGGCACCAATGGCCGTCGTGTGGCGCACGACCTGTCTCGTGGGTTCCATCTGAAAACAAAGATGTTTTCATAGGAGTCAAATGACAATGTGGATAAGGTTCAAATACTAATTCTAAAGAATAACTAGGGCTTATCCAACTTTGGGGTGAACGTGGTCACGGGATCCTAGCGTTAGATTTAGTAAAATCGTTTAACCCGAGTAGGAGAGAGTTCAGAGTCCCAGAGTAAGGATCGAGGAGTAAAAGATCCTAATACCACCCAATGGCGACGTGGGCTCGTAAGCCACACAGTCATGTTAGTAAAAGTTTTGCAATCACTAGACTCGACTTCGGCCAAGGAGTGTGGAAGGGGGATTCCTACAGGCAATCGGCTCTGATACCAACTTGTGACGCCCCCGATTCAATCATACACTAATCATGCACGCAAATGTGTACGATCAAGATCAGGGAATCATGGGAAGATATCACAACACAGCTCTAAAACTTAAATAAGTCATACAAGCATCATATTACAAGCCAGGGGCCTCGAGGGCTCGAATACAAGAGCTCGATCATAGACGAGCCAGCGGAAGCAACAATATCTGAGTACAGACATAAGTTAAACAAGTTTGCCTTAAGAAGGCTAGCACAAACTGGGATACAGATCGAAAGAGGCGCAGGCCTCCTGCCTGGGATCCTTCTAACTACTCCTGGTCGTTGTCAGCGGGCAGCACGTAGTAGTAGGCACCTCCGGTGTAGTAGGAGTCGTCGTCGATGGTGGCGTATGGCTCCTGGGCTCCAGCATCTGGTTGCGACAACCAGGTAGAAAGGATAGAGGGAAGGCAAGGAGAAAGCAACCGTGAGTACTCATCCAAAGTACTCGCAAGCAAGGAGCTACACTACATATGTATGCATTGGTATCAACTGGAATAAGGTGATTATATGTGGACTGAACTACAGAAAGCCGGGATTAGGGGGGATAGCTAGTCCTTTCGAAGACTACGCTTCTGGCAGCCTCCGTCTTGCAGCATGTAGATGAGAATAGACTGAAGTCCTCCAAGTATCATCACGTAGCATAATCCTAACCGATGATCCTCCCCTCATCGCCCTGTGAGAGAGCGATCACCGATTGTATCTGGCACTTGGAAGGGTGTGTTTTAATTAAGTATCCAGTTCTAGTTGTCATAAGGTCAAGGTACAACTCCAAGTCGTCCTGTTACCGAAGATCACGGCTATTCGAATAGATTAACTTCCCTGCAGGGGTGCACCACATAACCCAACACGCTCGATCCCATTTGGCCGGACACACTTTTCTGGGTCATGCCCGGCCTCGGAAGATCAACACATCGCAGCCCCACATAGACCAACAGAGAGGTCAGCACGCCGGTCTAAACCTAAGCGCCCAGGGGTCTGGGCCCATTGCCCTTAGCACACCTGCACGTTGCGTGGGCGGCCAGAAGCAGACCTAGCCTAGTAGGCGTTCCAGTCCAATCCAGCGCGCGCCGCTCCGTTGCTGATGTCACGAAGGCTTCGGCTGATACCACGACGTCGAGTGCCCATAACTGTCCCCGCGTAGATGGTTAGTGCGTATAGGCCAGTAGCCAGACTCAGATCAAATACCAAGATCTCATTAAACGTGTTAAGTATCTGCGAACGGCGACCAGGGCCAGGCCACCTCTCTCCTAGGTGGTCTCAACCTGCCCTGTCGCTCCGCCTCAAAGTAACAGTCAGGGGCCGTCGGGAACCCAGGCCCACCTCTACCGGGATGGAGCCACCTGCCCCTTCAGCCCCCAACTCTGAACAGTACCATAGGTAATGTAACTGTGTAAAGTATATAGTATATGCCCGTGATCACCTCCCGAAGTGATCATGGCCCAGTAGTATAACATGGCAGACGAACAAGAGTGTAGGGCCACTGATGGAACACTAGCATCCTATACTAAGCAGTAGGATAGCAGGTAAAGTAACAACAGTAGTAACAATGTCAGGCTATGCATCAGAATAGGATTAACGGAAAGCAGTAACATACTACACTACTCTAATGCAAGCAGTATAGAGGAGAGTAGGCGATATCTGGTGATCAAGGGGGGGCTTGCCTGGTTGCTCTGGCAAGAGAGAGGGGTCGTCAACTCCGTAGTCGTAGTGGGTAGCAGCGGCGTCGGTCTCGGTGTCTAGCGAGAGAAGAGGGGGGAGAAACAATAAATATTTAAGCAAACAGATGCATAGCGATGCATGACATGACAAGTATCGGTGCTAGGGGTGCCCTATCGCGGTATGAGGTGATACCGGTGAAGGGGGGAAACATCCGGGAAAGTATCCCCGGTGTTTCGCGTTTTCAGGTAGAGGAGTCGGAGGGGCAAAGTTGCGTGTTTGATACGTTAGGGGTGTGTGGCAGAGGAACGGGCTTCGTATCCGGGTTCATCTCGTCGTTCTGAGCAACTTTCATGTTGAAAATATTTTAATCCGAGTTACAGATTAAAAGATATGATTTTCTAAAGATTTTATTAATTTCTGGAATTATTAATAATTCGAAATAAAAACTAAAATACTAGATGCACCCAGCATAGGGTACACAGAACTGTACCTAGTGGCTGACAGGTGGGCCAGGGGGTCCCATTTGACCAGTCAATGTGACTGGTCAACAGGGGGTAGGGCCCCCTGTCATTTACAACAGCTAAACTAACAGGATTAGTTAGTCTATTTAGTTAGTTAATGGTTAATTAAGCAACACTAATTAAGTTAATTAACCATTAAATTAATTAATTAATTTAATTATTTATATAAATATATATTTTATTTTTTATTTTTTTAAACGTTTTCAGGGCATGGAGCCCGTTCGTCAGTGGCAGTAGGCCAACCCCGCGGGGCGGGTTAACGGGCGGAACCCTGGGGTCGGGAGCGGGGCGGGCGCCCGTGGAGGCCGCAGCCTGCCTGGGGCGGGGCGAGGCCGGCGGGGCGCCGGCAACTGCCAGCAGCGGCGAGGGACAGCAGTGCAGGACGACGACGAGCAAAGGCGCGAGCGGCAGGCGGGGCAATGGCGTGGTCCCGAGCAGTAGCAGGGGACGGGGACGATGGGCGAGGCGCGGACGGGCGCGGTCGTGGCCGGTGCGGGCGTGGCGATGCGAGCCGCGGCGAGGGAGGCCGGAGCGGAGCGGGGGAAGCAGGGGTGAGCACGGGCCGCGGTGAGCGCGGGCCAAGCGGGGCGCGAGCGGGGGAGGCCCGAGGCACGGGCGACGAGCAGCGCATGCGGCGGGCGCGGCCGCCGCGCGGCGGGTGCGTGCGTGCGTAGAGGGGGAGCGGGGCGAGGGAGAGAGAGGAGGCCGGGGGCCTCACCGGGAGTGTGGGGTCTAGGGCAATGGGCGCTGTGAGGTTCGGCGAGGCCGACGGGGACGACACGGCGGAGTGGGAGGCAGTCCGGTGGGGGAGGGCGAAGCAGGCCGGCGAGGAAGAGGCGCTCCGGGTGGCGGTGGCCAACAGTGACGGCGAGGCACGTCGGTGGCCTCCTCTCGATCCTGATCCAGATCGGGAGAGAGGAGGGGAGGGGATATTTTGCGGGAGAGGAGTGGGGGGTGTCGGTGGAGTGGGGGGTGAGGTGGTGAGTGGATAAGGGGGCATTGGGTGGCCGGTTGGGCCAATGGGTTGGCCCAGTTGGGCCATGGCCCAGGGGGGTGGTTTCCCTGATTTTTGTTTTCTGTTGGTTTGTCCCTTTTGTATTATCTTTTATGATTTCTTTTATGTTTTAATTCATTTAAAAGTATTTAGGCATTCTATAAAAATGTGTTTACTTCACCATAATTACCTATGCAATAATAGACATAGCCCGAACATTTTATTTTAATATGTGAAAACTTTTGTCGTTTGACTTATTTAGGATTTAAATTTGAAACGGTTTTGAATTAACCCGAGATTAATTACAGTGACAGAGGTGACGTGTCACCATTAACGTGAGATCACTGTAGCATGATTATCCGGGCGTTACAACCGAACGCACGACATCTCCGTGTTCTGCACACGTTCAGCTCGGTGACGTATTTCGCCTTGTTGATCTAGAGGGACAGCGAGGAAGTAGATGATTTCCGATAGCACGACGTCATGGTGATGGTGGTGGTGATGTGATCTCCGTAGGGCTTCGCCTAAGCACTACGAAAATATGACCGAGGGAGTAAACGGTGGACGGGGGCGCCACACACGGCTAAGACAATGTTGTGTCCCCGTGTGGCGCCCCTCCCCACATATATATAGGTGGGAGGGGAGGGGAGGCAGCCTAGGGCATCCAGGACGCGCCCCAAGGGGCTGGCCGCCGGCCCTAGGGCTCCTGCCCTCCTCCGCCCCTCCCCTTTCGTTGTATGAAGAAGGGGAAGGAAAGAGGGGGGGGGGAAGGAAGGGGGAGTCCTACTCCACACTTTCCTTTCTGTTGCCTCTTTCCTTCTCCTCCTCATAGGGTCGGCGTCTATAGGGGCGCACTAGCCCCTTGTGGGCTGGTGTGTTCCCTCTCTTGGCCCATAAGGCCCATATCTTTGCGGGGGGTGCCCAAAACTCCGTTCCGGTGACCCGATAAGTACCTGGTATCCTCTGAAACATTTCCGGTGTCCGAATACCGTCGTCCTATATATCAATATTTACCTCTCGACCACCATTTCAATACTCCTCGCCATGTCCGTGATCTCATCCGAGACTCCGAAAAACATTCGGTCACCAAATCACATAACTCATATAACACTATATCGTCAATGAACGTTAAGCGTGCTAACCGTACGGGTTCGAGAACTATGTAGACATGACTAAGACACCTCTCTGGGTAATAACCAATAGCGGAACCTGGATTCCCATATTGGCTCCTACATATTCTATGAAGATCTTTCTTGGTCGAACCGTTATGACAACATACGTAATTCCCTTTGTCCATCAGTATGTTACTTGCGCGAGATTCGATCGTCGGTATCTCTATACCTAGTTCAATCTCATAACCAGCAAGTCGCTTTACTCATTCTGTAATACATTGTTGGAAATATGCCCTAGAGGCAATAATAAATTAGTTATTATTATATTTCCTTGTTCATGATAATCGTTTATTATCCATGCTATAATTGTATTGATAGGAAACTCAGATACATGTGTGGATACATAGACAACACCATGTCCCTAGTAAGCCTCTAGTTGACTAGCTCGTTGATCAATAGATGGTTATGGTTTCCTGACCATGGACATTGAATGTCATTGATAACGGGATCACATCATTAGGAGAATGATGTGATGGACAAGACCCAATCCTAAGCATAGCACTAGATCGTGTAGTTCGTATGCTAAAGCTTTTCTAATGTCAAGTATCATTTCCTTAGACCATGAGATTGTGCAACTCCCGGATACCGTAGGAGTGCTTTGGGTGTGCCAAACGTCACAACGTAACTGGGTGACTATAAAGGTGCACTACGGGTATCTCCGAAAGTGTCTGTTGGGTTGGCACGAATCGAGACTGGGATTTGTCACTCCGTGTAACGGAGAGGTATCTCTGGGCCCACTCGGTAGGACATCATCATAATGTGCACAATGTGACCAACGAGTTGATCACGGGATGATGTGTTCTGGAACGAGTAAAGAGACTTGCCGGTAACGAGATTGAACAAGGGATCGGGATACCGACGATCGAATCTCGGGCAAGTATCGTACCGCTAGACAAAGGGAATTGTATACGGGATTGATTAAGTCCTTGACATCGTGGTTCATCCGATGAGATCATCGTGGAACATGTGGGAGCCAACATGGGTATCCAGATCCCGCTGTTGGTTATTGACCGGAGAACGTCTCGGTCATGTCTGCATGTCTCCCGAACCCGTAGGGTCTACACACTTAAGGTTTGATGACGCTAGGGTTATAAAGGAAGCTTGTATGTGGTTACCGACTGTTGTTCGGAGTCCCGGATGAGATCCCAGACGTCACGAGGAGTTCTGGAATGGTCCGGAGGTAAAGATTTATATATAGGAAGTCCTATTTCGGCCATCGGGACAAGTTTCGGGGTCATCGGTATTGTACCGGGACCACCGGAAGGGTCCCGGGGGCCCACCGGGTGGGGCCACCTATCCTGGAGGGTCCCATGGGCTGAAGTGGGAAGGGATCCAGCCCAAAGTGGGCTGGGGCGCCACTTCCCTTATGGCCCATGCGCCTAGGGTGAAGGGGGAACCCTAAGGAAGAGTCCCAAGGAGGGAAGGCACCTCCTAGGTGCCTTGGGGGGGGGGAGGGAAACCTCCCCTGGCCGCCGCCCCCTAGGAGATTGGATCTCCTAGGGCTGGCGCACCCCCCCTTGGGCTCCCTATATATAGTGAGGGTAGGAGGGCCTCTTGGGACACCCCTTATGCCTTTGGTGCAGCCCCTCCCTCTCTCCTAAGTACTTCTCCTCTCCCGTGGTGCTTGGCGAAGCCCTGCAGGATTGCCACGCTCCTCCACCACCACCACGCCGTTGTGCTGCTGCTGGATGGAGTCTTCCTCAACCTCTCCCTCTCTCCTTGCTGGATCAAGGCGTGGGAGACATCACCGGGCTGTACGTGTGTTGAACGCGGAGGTGCCGTCCATTCGGCACTAGGATCATCGGTGATCTGAATCACGACGAGTACGACTCCATCAACCCCGTTCACTTGAACGCTTCCGCTTAGCGATCTACAAGGGTATGTAGATGCACTCTCCTTCCCCTCATTGCTAGTCTCTCAATCGATTGATCTTGGTGACAAGTAGGAAAATTTTGAATTTCTGCTACGTTCCCCAACAGTGGTATCAGAGCTAGGTCTATGCGTAGTTTCTATGCACGAGTAGAACACAAAGTAGTTGTGGGCGTTGATTTTGTTCAATATGCTTGCCGTTACTAGTCTTATCTTGATTCAGCGGCATCGTGGGATGAAGCGGCCCGGACCGACCTTACACGTACTCTTACGTGAGACAGGTTCCACCGACTGACATGCACTAGTTGCATAAGGTGGCTAGCGGGTGTCTGTCTCTCCCACTTTAGTCGGATCGGATTCGATGAAAAGGGTCCTTATGAAGGGTAAATAGCAATTGGCATATCACGTTGTGGTCTTTGCGTAGGTAAGAAACGTTCTTGCTAGAAACCCATAGCAGCCACGTAAAACATGCAAACAACAATTAGAGGACGTCTAACTTGTTTTTGCAGGGTATGCTATGTGATGTGATATGGCCAAAGGATGTGATGAATGATATATGTGATGTATGAGATTGATCATGTTCTTGTAATAGGAATCACGACTTGCATGTCAATGAGTATGACAACCGGCAGGAGCCATAGGAGTTGTCTTAATTTATTTATGACCTGCGTGTCAACATAAACGTCATGTAGTTACTTTACTTTATTGCTAACCGTTAGCTGTAGTAGTAGAAGTAATAGATGACGTGACAACTGCAAGAAGACACGATGATGGAGATCATGATGATGGAGATCATGGTGTCATGCCGGTGACGATGATGATCATGGAGCCCCGAAGATGGAGATCAAAAGGAGCAATATGATATTGGCCATATCATGTCACTATTTGATTGCATGTGATGTTTATCATGTTTATACATCTTATTTGCTTAGAACGACGGTAGTAAATAAGATGATCCCTCATTAAAATTTCAAGAAAGTGTTCCCCCTAACTGTGCACCGTTGCGACAGTTCGTTGTTTCAATGCACCACGTGATGATCGGGTGTTTGATCCAAACATTCACATACAACGGGTGTAAGACAGATTTACACATGCAAACACTTAGGTTGACTTGACGAGCCTAGCATGTACAGACATGGCCTCGGAACACAGAAGACCGAAAGGTCGAGCATGAGTCGTATAGAAGATATGATCAACATGAAGATGTTCACCGATGTTGACTAGTCCGTCTCACGTGATGATCGCGGACACGGCCTAGTTGACTCGGATCATGTAATCACTTAGATGACTAGAGGGATGTCTATCTGAGTGGGAGTTCACAAGATGAACTTAATTATCCTGAACATAGTCAAAAGG
The DNA here is from genome assembly GCF_056163025.1 of Triticum urartu. Classification (NCBI taxonomy): domain Eukaryota; kingdom Viridiplantae; phylum Streptophyta; class Magnoliopsida; order Poales; family Poaceae; genus Triticum; species Triticum urartu. The sequence goes on from NC_141877.1 coordinate 279,773,044, forward strand.
GATTTTGCAAATTATGTCGTAGCTCGCGCTTTAGTTCTACTGTTTAGATATGTTCCTAGAGAAAATTTAGTTGAAAGTTGATAGTAGAATTATGCGGACTAGGTCCGTAAACTGAGGATTGTCCTCATTGCTTCTTAGAAGGCTTATGTCCTTAATGCACCGCTCAGTGTGCTGAATCTCGAACGTTGTCTCTGGATGTTGCGAACATCTGACATACACATTTTGATAACTACGTGATAGTTCAGTTAAACGGCTTAGAGTTGAGGCACCGAAGACGTTTTGAAACGTCGCGAAACATATGAGATGTTTCGAGGGCTGAAATTGGGATTTCAGGCTCGTGCCCATGTCAAGAGGTATAAGACCTCCGACGATTTTCTCAGCCTGCAAACTAAGGAGAAAAGCTCAATTATTGAGCTAGTGCTCAGATTGTCTGAGTACAACAATCATTTGAATCAAGTGGGAGTTGATCTTCCAGATAAGATAGTGATGTTTCTCCGAAGTCATTACCACCAAGCTGCTAGAGCTTCGTGATGAACTATAATATATCAGGGACATATATGATGATCCTTGAGATATTCGCGATGTTTGACACCACAAAAGTAGAAATCAAGAAGGAGCATCAATTGTTGATGGTTGGTGAAACCACTAGTTTCAAGAAGGGCAAGGGCAAGAAGGGATACTTCATGAAACGGCAATTCAGCTGCTGCTCTAGCGAAGAAACCCAAGGTTGAACCCAAACCCGAGACTAAGTGCTTCTGTAATAAGGGGAACAACTACTGGAGCAGAATTACCCTAGATACTTGGTAGATGAGAAGGCTGGCAAGGTCGATAGAAGTATATTGGATATACATTGTGTTGATGTGTACTTTACTAGTACTCCTAGTAGCACCAGGGTATTAGATACCGGTTCGGTTGCTAAGTGTTAGTAACTCGAAATAAAAGCTACGGAATAAACGAGACTAGCTAAAGGTGAGCTGACGATATGTGTTGGAAGTGTTTCCATTGTTGATATGATCAAGCATCGCACGCTCCCTCTACCATCGAGATTGGTGTTAAACCTAAATAATTGTTATTTGGTGTTTGCGTTGAGCATAGACATGATTGGATTACGTCTATCGCAATACGGTTATTCATTTAAGGAGAATAATGGTTACTCTGTTTATTTGAATAATACCTTCGATGGTCTTACACCTAAAATGAATGGTTTATTGAATCTCGATCGTAGTGATACACATGTTCATGCCAAAAGATAAGTAATGATAGTACCACCTACTTGTGGCACTGCCACTTAAGTCATATCGGTATAAAACGCATGAAGAAGCTCCATGTTGATGGATCTTTGGGCTCACTCGTTTTTGAAAGGTTTGAGACATGCGAACCATGTCTATTGGTATATATGCATGAAGAAACTCCATGCAAATGGACCGTTTGGACTCACTTGATTTTGAATCACTTGAGACATGCAAATCATACCACATGGGCAAGATGACTGAAAGCCTCGTTTTCAGTAAAATGGAACTAGAAAGCAACTTGTTGGAAGTAATACATTTTGATGTGTGCAGTCCAATGAGTGCTGAGGCGTGTAGTGGATATCGTTATGTTCTTACTTCACAGAATTTGAGTAGATGTTGAGTATATTTACTTGATGAATCACGAGTCTGAATTATTGAAAGGTTCAAGTAATTTCAGGGTGAAGTTGAAAGATCATCGTGACAAGAGGATAAAAGATCTATGATATGATCATAGAGATGAATATCTGAATTACGAGTTTGGCACAGAATTAAGACATTGTGGAAATTGTTTCACAACTAATACAGCCTGGAACACCATAGTGTGATGGTGTGTCCGAACATCATAACTGCACCCTATTGGATATGATGCATACCATGATGTCTCTTATCGAATTACCACGATAGTTTATGGGTTAGGCATTAGAGACAACCACATTCACTTTAAATAGGGCACCACGTCATTCCGATGAGATGACACCGTATGAACTATGGTTTAGAGAAACCTAAGTTGTCATTTCTTAAAAGTTTGGGGCTACGACGCTTATGCGAAAAAGTTTCAGGCTGATAAGCTCGAACCCAAAGCGGATAAATGCATCTTCATAGGACACCCAAAACAGTTGGGTATACCTCCTGTCTTAGATCCGAAAGCAATAAGGGATTGTTTCTAGAATCGGGTCCTTTCTCGAGGAAAAGTTTCTCTCGAAAGAATTGAGTGGGAGGATGGTGGAGACTTGATGAGGTTATTGAACCGTCTCTTCAACTAGTGTGTGGCAAGGCACAGGAAGTTGTTCCTGTGGCACCTACACCAATTGAAGTGGAAGCTTATGATAGTGATCATGAAACTTCAGATCAAGTCACTACCAAACCTCGTAGGATGACAAGGATGCGTACTACTTTAGAGTGGTACGTGATCCTGTCTTGGAAGTCATGTTGCTAGACAACAATGAACCTACGAGCTATGGAGAAGCGATGGTGGGCCTGGATTCCGATAAATGGCTCGAGGCCATAAAATCCGAGAGAGGATCCATGTATGAAAACAAAGTGTAGACTTTGGCAGAACGGCTCGATGGTCGTAAGGCTATTGAGTGCAGATGGATTTTAAAAAGGAAGACGGACAATGATGGTAAATGTCACCATTAAGAAAGCTCGACTTGTCGTTAAGATGTTTTCCGACAAGTTCAAGGAGTTGACTACGATGAGACTTTCTCACTCGTAGTGATGCTAAGAGTCTGTTGGAATTATATTAGCGATTACTGCGTTATTTATGAAATCTTGCAGATAGGATGTCAAAACATTGTTTCCTCGACGATTTTCTTGAGGAAAGGTTGTATCTGATACAACCGGAAGGTTTTGTCAATCCTGAAAGATGCTAATAAGTATGCAAAGCTCCAGCAATCCTTCTAAGGACTGGAGTAAGCATCTCGGAGTTGGAATGTACACTTTGATGAGATGATCAAGGATTTTGGGTGTATACAAAGTTTATGAGAAACTTGTATTTCCGAAGAAGTGAGTGGGAGCACTATAGAATTTCTGATGAGTATATGTTGTTGACATATTGTTGATCAGAAATGACGTAGAATTTCTGGAAAGCATATAGGGTTATTTGGAAAGTGTTTTCAATGGAAAGCCTGGATTAAGCTACTTGAGCATTGAGCATCAAGATCTATAAGGATAGATCAAAACGCTTAATGGAACTTTCAAATGAGCACATACCTTGACATGATCTTGAAGGTGTTCAAGATGGACCAGTCAAAGAAGGAGTTCTTGCCTGAGTTGTAAGGTACGAAGTTAAGACTTAAAGCTCGACCACGGCAGAACAGAGAGAAAAGGACGAAGGTCGTCCCCTATGCTTAGACATAGGCTCTACAGTATGCTATGCTGTGTACCGCACCTGAAGTGTGCCTTTCCATGAGTCAGTCAAGGGGTACAAGAGTGATCCAAGAATGGATCACAGGACAACGGTGAAAGTTATCCTTAGTAACTAGTGGACTAAGGAATTTTCTCGATTATGGAGGTGGTAAAAGAGTTCGTCATAAAGGGTTACGTCGATGCAAGCTTAACACCTATCCGGATAGCTCTGAGTAGAGATACCGGATATGTATAATGGAGCAACAATTTAGTATAGCTCCAAGTAGAACAGTTATTTGAAATAGCTCCAAATAGAGCGTGGTAGCTACATCTAGGAGATGACATAGAGATTTGTAAAGCACACACGGATCTGAAAGGTTCGGACCCGTTGACTAAAACCTCTCTCACAAGCAACATGATCAAACCTAGAACTCATTGAGTGTTAATCACATAGTGATGTGAACTAGACTACTGACTCTAGTAAACTCTTGGGTATTAGTCACATGGCAATGTGACCTGTGAGTGTTAATCACATGGCGATGTGAACTAGATTATTGACTCTGGTGCAAGTGGGAGACTGTTGGAAATATGCCCTAGAGGCAATAATAAATTAGTTATTATTATATTTCCTTGTTCATGATAATCGTTTATTATCCATGCTATAATTGTATTGATAGGAAACTCAGATACATGTGTGGATACATAGACAACACCATGTCCCTAGTAAGCCTCTAGTTGACTAGCTCGTTGATCAATAGATGGTTATGGTTTCTTGACCATGGACATTGAATGTCATTGATAACGGGATCACATCATTAGGAGAATGATGTGATGGACAAGACCCAATCCTAAGCATAGCACTAGATCGTGTAGTTCGTATGCTAAAGCTTTTCTAATGTCAAGTATCATTTCCTTAGACCATGAGATTGTGCAACTCCCGGATACTGTAGGAGTGCTTTGGGTGTGCCAAACGTCACAACATAACTGGGTGACTATAAAGGTGCACTACGGGTATCTCCGAAAGTGTCTGTTGGGTTGGCACGAATCGAGACTGGGATTTGTCACTCCGTGTAACGGAGAGGTATCTCTGGGCCCACTCGGTAGGACATCATCATAATGTGCACAATGTGACCAAGGAGTTGATCACGGGATGATGTGTTATGGAACGAGTAAAGAGACTTGCCGGTAACGAGATTGAACAAGGGATCGGGATACCGACGATCGAATCTCGGGCAAGTATCGTACCGCTAGACAAAGGGAATTGTATACGGGATTGATTAAGTCCTTGACATCGTGGTTCATCCGATGAGATCATCGTGGAACATGTGGGAGCCAACATGGGTATCCAGATCCCGCTGTTGGTTATTGACCGGAGAACGTCTCGGTCATGTCTGCATGTCTCCCGAACCCGTAGGGTCTACACACTTAAGGTTCGATGACGCTAGGGTTATAAAGGAAGCTTGTATGTGGTTACCGAATGTTGTTCGGAGTCCCGGATGAGATCCTGGACATCACGAGGAGTTCCGGAATGGTCCGGAGGTAAAGATTTATATATAGGAAGTCCTATTTCGGCCACCAGGACAAGTTTCGGGGTCATCGGTATTGTACCGGGACCACCGGAAGGGTCCCGGGGGCCCACCGGGTGGGGCCACCTATCCCGGAGGGTCCCATGGGCTGAAGTGGGAAGGGATCCAGCCCAAAGTGGGCTGGGGCGCCACTTCCCTTATGGCCCATGCGCCTAGGGTGAAGGGGGAACCCTAAGGAAGAGTCCCAAGGAGGGAAGGCACCTCCTAGGTGCCTTGGGGGGGAGGGAAACCTCCCCTGGCCGCCGCCCCCTAGGAGATTGGATCTCCTAGGGCTGGCGCACCCCCCCTTGGGCTCCCTATATATAGTGAGGGTAGGAGGGCCTCTTGAGACACCCCTTATGCCTTTGGTGCAGCCCCTCCCTCTCTCCTAAGTCCTTCTCCTCTCCCGTGGTGCTTGGCGAAGCCCTGCAGGATTGCCACGCTCCTCCACCACCACCACGCCGTTGTGCTGCTGCTGGATGGAGTCTTCCTCAACCTCTCCCTCTCTCCTTGCTGGATCAAGGCGTGGGAGACATCACCGGGCTGTACGTGTGTTGAACGCGGAGGTGCCATCCGTTTGGCACTAGGATCATCGGTGATCTGAATCACGACGAGTACGACTCCATCAACCCCGTTCACTTGAACGCTTCCGCTTAGCGATCTACAAGGGTATGTAGATGCACTCTCCTTCCCCTCGTTGCTAGTCTCTCCATAGATTGATCTTGGTGACACGTAGGAAAATTTTGAATTTCCGCTACGTTCCCCAACATACATCACCTCATGACTAACTCCTTTGTCATTTACTTGCAACCTTATGATGTGTATTACCGAGAGGGCCCAGAGATACCTCTCCGATACTCGGAGTGGAAAATCCTAATCTCGATCTATGCCAACTCAACAAACACCTTCGAAGATACACGTAGAGCATCTTTATAATCATCCGGTTACGTTGTGACGTTTGATAGAACACAAGGTATTCCTATGGTATCCGGGAGTTGCACAATCTCATAGTCGAAGGAATATGTATTTGACATGAAGAAAGCAATAGCAATAAAACTGAACAATCATTATGCTAAGCTAAAGGATGGGCCTTGTCCATCACATCATTCTCCTAATCAAGGTTGTCAGAATCGTGATTCTGTTATATGATTCTACGACTTTACAATCCAAACTTACCCCCGTGATTCTACGACTTTACATCATTCTCCTAATCTACGTTTCTACGATCCTGATAGTGAAGATTCTACGATTTTCGATCCTACCATCGGAGCTCCGATCTGATTCAAAATCACGATTCTGACAACCTTGCTCCTAATGATCCCGTTATCAAATGACAACACATGTCCATAGTTAGGAAACCTTAACCATCTTTGATCAACAAGCTAGTCTAGTAGAGGCATACTAGGGACATGGTATTTGTTTATATATTCACACATATATTTAAGTTTCCGGTCAATACAATTCTAGCATGAATAATAAACCTTTATCATCAATAAGGAAATATAAAATGACAACTTTTTTATTGCCTCTAGGGCATATTTTCTTCAGCCTCCCACTTGCACTAGAGTCAATAATCTGGATTACATTGTAATGAATCTAACACCCATGGAGTCTTGGTGCTGAGCATGTTTTGCTCGCGAAAGAGGCTTAGTCAACGGGTCTGCTACATTCATATCCGTATGTACCTTGCAAATTTCTATGTCTCCGTCCTTCACTTGTTGACGAATGGAGTTGAAGCGTCTCTTGATGTGTTTGGTTCTCTTGTGAAATCTGGATTCCTTCTCCAAGGCAATTGGTCCAGTATTCTCACAAAAGATTTTCATTGGACCTGATGCACTAGGTATTACACCTAGATCGGATATGAACTCCTTCATCTAGACTCCTTCATTTGCTGCTTCCGAAGCAGCTATGTACTCCGCTTCATGATACGTCTCCAACATATCTATAGTTTTTGATTGTTCCATGATGTTATATTATCATTCTTGGATATTTTACAATCATTTTATAGCAACTTTATATCATTTTTCGGGACTAACCTATTGACATAGTGCCCATTGCCAGTTGTTGTTTTTTGCTTGTTTTTTACTTTGCAGAAAATCAATACCAAACGGGGTCCAAACGTGGCGAAACTTTTTGGAGAATTTTTCTGGGCTAGAAGACACACGTTGGGCCATAGAAGTACCAGAGGGGTACCCTGAGGGGGCATGATGTCTACTACACAACCTTCTTCATGTAGACGTTGTTGGGCCTCCAAGTGCAGAGGTTTGTAGGACAGTACCAAATTTCCCTCAAGTGGATGACCTAAGGTTTATCAATCCGTAGGAGGCGTAGGATGAAGATGGTCTCTCTCAAGAAAACCCTGCAACCAAATAACAAAGAGTCTTTTGTGTCCCCAACACACCCAACACAATGGTAAATTGTATAGGTGCACTAGTTCGGCGAAGAGATGGTGATACAAGTGCAATATGGATGGTAGATATAGGTTTTTGTAATCTGAAAATATAAAAACAGCAAGGTAACTAATGATAAAAGTGAGCGTAAATGGTATTGCAATGCGTTGAAACAAGGCCAAGGGTTCATACTTTCACTAGTGCAAGTTCTCTCAACAATAATAACATAATTGGATCACATAACTATCCCTCAACATGCAACAAAGAGTCACTCCAAAGTCACTAATATAGGAGAACAAACAAAGAGATTATGGTAGGGTACGAAACCACCTCAAAGTTATCCTTTCTGGTCGATCTATTCAAGAGTCCATAGTAAAATAACATGAAGCTATTCTTTCCGTTCAATCTATCATAGAGTTCGTACTAGAATAACACCTTAAGACACAAATCAACCAAAACCCTAATGTCACCTAGATACTCCAATGTCACCTCAAGTATCCATGGGTATTATTATACGATATGCATCACACAATCTCAGATTCATCTATTCAAACCAACACAAAGTACTTCAAAGAGTTCCCCAAAGTTTCTACCGGAGAGTCAAGACGAAAACGTGTGCCAACCCCTATGCATAGGTTCATGGGCGGAACCCGCAAGTTGATCACCAAAACATACATCAAGTGAATCAATAGAATACCCTATTGTCACCACGAGTATCCCACGCAAGACATACATCAAGTGTTCTCAAATCCTAAAAGACTCAATCCGATAAGATAACTTCAAAGGGAAAACTCAATCCATTATAAGAGAGTAGAGGGGGAGAAACATCATAAGATCCAACTATAATAGCAAAGCTCGCGATACATCAAGATCATATCACCTCAAGAACACGAGAGAGAGAGAGATCAAACACATAGCTACTGGTACATACCCTCAGCCCCGAGGGAGAACTACTCCCTCCTCGTCATGGAGAGCACCGGGATGATGAAGATGGCCACTAGAGAGGGATTCCCCCTCCGACAGGGTGCCAGAACGGGTCTAGATTGGTTTTCGGTGGCTACGGAGGCTTTGGGCGGCAGAACTCCCGATCTATTGTGCTCCCCGATGTTTTTAGGGTATATGGGTATATATGGGAATAAGAAGTACGTCGATGGATCTCCGGGCTGTCCACGAGGCAGGGGGGCGCGCCAGGGAGGTGGGTGCGCCCCCCACCCTTATGGGCAGCCCGGGACTCTCCTGGTCCATCTCCGATGCTCCGTGGGCTTTTTCTGGTCCAAAAATAAGTCCCGTGAAGTTTCAGGTCAATTGGACTCCGTTTGATTTTCCTTTTCTGCGATACTCTAAAACAAGGAAAAAATAGTAACTGGCACTGGGCTCTGAGTTAATAGGTTAGTCCCAAAAATAATATAAAAGTGTATAATAAAGCCCATAAACATCCAAAACAGATAATATAATAGCATGGAACAATCAAAAATTATAGATACGTTGGAGACGTATCAGCATCCCCAAGCTCAATTCCTGCTCGTCCTCGAGTAGGTAAATGATAAAAACAGATTTTTTGATGTGTAATGCTACCTAACATATTTCTCTAAGTAATTCTCTTCATTTTGGCATGAATGTTCAGATCCATAAGACTCAAGACAAAAGTTTAATATTGACATAAAAATAATAATACTTCAAGCATACTAACTAAGCAATCATGTCTTCTCAAAATAACATGGCTAAAGAAAGCTATCCCTACAAAATCATATAGTATGGCTATGATCCATCTTCACCACACAAAGTATTTAAATCATGCACAACCCCGATGACAAGCCAAGCAATTGTTTCATACTTTTGATGTTCTCAAACTTTTTCAATCTTCACGCAATACATGAGCGTGAGCCATGGACATAGCGCTATAGGTGGAATAGAATGGTGGTTGTGGAGAAGACAAAAAGGAGAAGATAGTCTCACATCAACTAGGCATATCAACGGGCTATGGAGATGCCCATTAATAGATATCAATGTGAGTGAGTAGGGATTGCCATGCAACGGATGCACTAGAGCTATAAATGTATGAAAGCTCAACAGAAGAAACTAAGTGGGTGTGCATCCAACTTGCTTGCTCACGAAGACCTAGGGCACTTGAGGAGGCCCATTGTTGGAATATACAAGCCAAGTTCTATAATGAAAATTCCCCACTAGTATATGAAAGTGACAAAACAAGAGACTCTCTATCATGAAGATCATGGTGCTACTTTGAAGCACAAGTGTGGAAAAAAGGATAGTAGCATTGTCCCTTTTATTTTTTATTTTTTTATTTGGCCTTTTCTTTTTTTGGCCTTTCTTTTTTATTTGTCCTTTCTCTTTTTTGGCCTTTTTTGGGACAATGCTCTATTAATGATGATAATCACACTTCTATTTATTTACAACTCAATGATTACAACTTGATACTAGAACAAAGTATGACTCTATATGAATGCCTCCGGCGGTGTACCGGGATGTGCAATGACTCATGAGTGACATGTATGAAAGAATTATGAACGGTGGCTTTGCCACAACTAAAATGTCAACTACATGATCATGCAAAGCAATATGACAATGATGGAGCGTGTCATAGTAAACGGAATGGTGGAAAGTTGCATGGAAATATATCTCGGAATGGCTATGGAAATGCCATGATAGGTAGATATGGTGGCTGTTTTGAGGAAGTTATATTGTGGGTTTATGATACCGGCGAAAGGTGCGCGGTATTAGAGAGGCTAGCAATGGTGGAAGGGTGAGAGTGCGTATAGTCCATGGACTCAACATTAGTCATAAAGAACTCACATACTTATTGCAAAAATCTATTAGTTATCAAAACAAAGTACTATGCGCATGCTCCTAGGGGGATAGATTGGTAGGAAAAGACCATCACTCGTCCCCGACCGCCACTCATAAGGAGGACAATCAATAAACAAATCATGCTCTGACTTCGTCACATAACGGTTCACCATACGTGCATGCTACGGGAATCACAAACTTCAACACAAGTATTTCTCAAATTCACAAATACTCAACTAGCATGACTCTAATATCATCATATCCATATCTCACAACAATTATCAAGTATCAAACTTCTCTTAGTATTCAATGCACTTCATATGAAAGTTTTTATTATATCCCACTTGGATGCCCATCATATTAGGACTAAATTCATAACCAAAGAAAATTACCATGCTGCTTAGGACTCTCAAAATAATATAAGTGACGCATGAGAGTTCATCTATTTCTATAAAATAAAACCACCACCGTGCTCTAAAAAAGATATAAGTGAAGCACTAGAGCAAATGGCAAACTACTCCAAAAGATATAAGTGAAGATCAATGAGTAGTCGAATAATTATGCAACTATGTGAAGACTCTCTAACATTTAAAAATTTCAGATCTTGGTATTTTATTCAAAAAGCAAGCAAAACAAAATAAAATAAAATGACGCTCCAAGCAAAACACATATCATGTGGCGAATAAAAATATAGCTCCAAGTAAAGTTACCAATGAACGAAGACCAAAGAGGGGATGCCTTCTGGGGCATCCCCAAGCTTAGGCTTTTGGTTTTCCTTGAATATTACCTTGGGGTGCCTTGGTCATCCCCAAGCTTAGGCTCTTGCCACTCCTTATTCCATAGTCCATCGAATCTTTACCCAAAACTTGAAAACTTCACAACACAAAACTTAACAGAAAACTCGTAAGCTCCGTTAGCGAAAGAAAACAAAACACCACTTCAAGGTACTGTAATGAACTCATTCTTTATTTATATTGGTGTTAAACCTAAGGTATTCCAACTTCACTATGGTTTATAAACTCTTTTACTATCCATAGATTCATCAAAATAAATAAACAACACATGGAAAACAGAATCTGTCAAAAACAGAACAGTCTGTCGTAATCTGTAACTAACGCAAACTTATGGAACCCCAAAAATTCTAAAGTAAATTTCTGTACCTGAGGAATTTATATATTAATAATCTTCAAAAATAATTAACTAAATATCACTTTCCAAATAAAAATGGCAGTAATTCTCGTGAGCGCTAAAGTTTCTGTTTTTTTACAGCAAGATCAACAAGACTTTCCCCAAGTCTTCCCAACGGTTCTACTTGGCACAAACACTAATTAAAACATAAAAAATCAATCATAACATAGGATAGATAAATTATTTATTGCTAAACAGGAGCAAAAATCAAGGAACAAAAATAAAGTTGGGTTGCCTCCCAACAAGCGCTATCGTTTAACGCCCCTAGCTAGGCATGATGATTTCAATGATGTTCACATAAAATATAGGAATTGAAACATAAAGAGAGCATCATGAAGAATATGAATAGCATATTTAAGTCTAACCCACTTCCTATGCATAGGGATTTTGTGAGCAAACAACTTGTGGGAACAAGAATCAACTTGCATAGGAAGGTAAAACAAGCATAACTTCAAAACTTTAAGCACATAGAGAGGAAACTTGATATTATTGCAATTCCTACAAGCATATATTCCCCCCTCATAATAATTTTCAGTAGCATCATGAATGAATTCAACTATATAACCAGCACCTAAACCATTCTTTTCATGATCTACAAGCATAGAAATTTTATTACTCTCCACATAAGCAAAATTCTTCTCATTCGGAATAGTGGGAGTATCATATGAGACTCGAATACTATAAATTGTTTCCACATTAAAAGAGTAATGTTCAGAAAAAGGTTAATCATAATCATGACAAGTTTTAATCATCACTACTTTTTATAGCATAAGTATCATCACAATAATCATCATAGGTAGCAACTTTGTTCTCATCATAATCGATTGAAACCTCTTCCAAGATAGTGGAATCATTACTAAATAAAGTCATGACCTCTCCAAATCCACTTTCATAATTATCACAATGAGATTCAACATCCTCCAAAATAGTGGGATTACTACTTTCTAAAGTTGACACTCTTCCAAACCCACTTTCATCAATATAATCATCATAAGTAGGAGGCATGCTATCATTATAACAAATTTGCATATCAAAGCTTGGGGATAAACATTAATTGCAGCAAATATATTCTCAAAAACATCATCTTCATCAAACATAGCATCCCCAAGCTTGTGCCTTTTCATATCATAAGCATAATCACTTTCATCATTAATAGTATGGATAGCACCAATAGTATAGCAATTATCATCATCACAAGGAGTAATAGGGGCAACATCATTTGGGAGAGATACCTTTTTACCTTTGCTTCTCCGTATTTTCTTTTTCTTCTTCACATCATGTGTGGGTTCAACCCTCTTTTTGGAGCTCCTTATTAATGAGATTGGTTGAATAGAAGGCTCCTCCTCGTTACCTGATTCATCATAAGAAATAACAGGAGGATATTGAGAAGTCTCTTCCCTTTCATTAGTATTCTATTCATCCTCTATTTGTTTTCTTTTCTTTATGTAAGTGGCAATATAAGAATTTTCAATAAAATTCACCGCACAATATATATAAATTTCCTCTAGATCAAAACCAAGAAGTTTATCACGGGCAAATACTGGAAGATAGTTAGTTATACATTTCATTTCTTCATAACCCATAAGCAAACTAAGTTCATTATGATGTGCAAGAGAAATCAAGTCATCACAATTTTTGGAAACCATTAGATCTTGAAACAATTTGCATCGGATGGTTAAATGACCACGTTCATTGCAAAGTTCACAAGTACGGCCAAGAAAATTTAAATTTTCAGCACAAACATCTAGCCTTTCTTGCAACCATTTAGTTTCTAAGTACTCATGCCTCTTGCAAAATCTATGTTCCCTAATTGGTGTGTACTTGCAAACTCTATGCACTCCACAAAAATCGACATGCTTATAAGAGACATTTTCATCATAACTAGTGCAATCATCATTAGTACTATGGATATTCAAAGAGTTCATACTAATAACATTGCAATCATGCTCATCATTCAAAGATTTAGTGCCAAACATTTTAATGCATTCTTCTTCTAACACTTTGGCACAATTTTCCTTTCCATCATACTCACGAAGATATTAAAAAGATGAAGCATATGAGGCAAACTCAATTCCATTTTTTTGTAGTTTTCTTTTATAAACTAAACTAGTGCTAAAACAAGAAACAAAAAGATTCGATTGCAAGATCTAAAGATATACCTTGAAGCCCTCACCTCCCCGGCAATGGCGCCAGAAAAGAGCTTGATGTCTACTACACAACCTTCTTCTTGTAGACGTTGTTGGGCCTCCGAGTGCAGAGGTTTGTAGGACAGTAGCAAATTTCCCTCAAGTGGATGACCTAAGGTTTATCAATCCGTAGGAGGCGTAGGATGAAGATGGTCTCTCTCAAGCAACCCTGCAACCAAATAACAAAGAGCCTCTTGTGTCCCCAACACACCCAATACAATGGTAAATTGTATAGGTGCACTAGTTCGGCGAAGAGATGGTAATACAAGTGCAATATGGATGGTAGATATAGGTTTTTGTAATCTGAAAATATAAAAACAGCAAGGTAACTAATGATAAAAGTGAGCATAGATGGTATTGCAATGCGTTGAAACAAGGCCTAGGGTTCATACTTTCACTAGTGCAAGTTCTCTCAACAATAATAACATAATTGGATCACATAACTATCCCTCAACATGCAACAAAGAGTCACTCCAAAGTCACTAATAGCGGAGAACAAACAAAGAGATTATGGTAGGGTACGAAACCACCTCAAAGTTATCCTTTCTGGTCGATCTATTCAAGAGTCCGTAGTAAAATAACATGAAGCTATTCTTTTCGTTCAATCTATCATAGAGTTCGTACTAGAATAACACCTTAATACACAAATCAACCAAAACCCTAATGTCACCTAGATACTCCAATGTCGCCTCAAGTATCCGTGGGTATGATTATGATATGCATCACACAATCTCAGATTCATCTATTCAAACCAACACAAAGTACTTCAAAGAGTGCTCCAAAGTTTCTACCGGAGAGTCAAGACGAAAACGTGTGCCAACCCCTATGCATAGGTTCATGGGCGGAACCCGCAAGTTGATCACCAAAACATACATCAAGTGAATCAATAGAATACCCCATTGTCACCACGGGTATCCCACGCAAGACATACATCAAGTGTTCTCAAATCCTTAAAGACTCAATCCGATAAGATAACTTCAAAGGGAAAACTTAATCCATTACAAGAGAGTAGAGGGGGAGAAACATCATAAGATCCAACTATAATAGCAAAGCTCGTGATACATCAAGATCGTATCACCTCAAGGACACGAGAGAGAGAGAGATAGAGAGAGAGAGAGTGATCAAACACATAGCTAATGGTACATACCCTCAGCCCCGAGGGAGAACTACTCCCTTCTCGTCATGGAGAGCGTCGAGATGATGAAGATGGCCACTGGAGAGGGATTCCCCCTCCGGTAGGGTGCCGGAACAGGTCTAGATTGGTTTTTGGTGGCTACGGAGGCTTCTGGCGGCGGAACTCCCGATCTATTGTGCTCCCCGATGTTTTTAGGGTATATGGGAGGAAGAAGTACGTCGGTGGATCTCCGGGTTGTCCACGAGGCAGGGGGGCGCGCCCCCACCCTCGTGGGCAGCCCGGGACTCTCCTGGTCCATCTTTGATACTCCGTGGGCTTCTTCTGGTCAAAATAAGTTCCGTGAAGTTTCAGGTCAATTGGACTCCGTTTGATTTTCCTTTTCTGCGATACTCTAAAACAAGGAAAAAACAAAAACTGGCACTGGGTTCTGGGTTAATAGGTTAGTCCCAAAAATAATATAAAAGTGTATAATAAAGCCCATAAACATCCAAAACAGATAATATAATAGCTTGCAACAATAAAAAATTATAGATACGTTGGAGACATATCAGGGCACAACCCACCTGGGCGCACCTGGGGGCCCAAGCGCGCGCTGGTGGGTTGTGCCCACCTCGGTGGCCTCCCGCACCGCCTCTTTGCTCTATAAATACCCCAATATTCCAGAAACCCTAGGGGAATCAACGAAAAACAATTCCAGCCACCGCAAGTTCCAGAAACCACATATCCAATCTAGACACCATCACGGAGGGGTTCATCATCCTCATTGGTTCCTCTCCAATGATGCGTGAGTAGTTCATTGTAGACCTACGGGTCCGTAGTTAGTAGCTAGATGGCTTCCTCTCTATCTCTCTTTTGATTCTCAATACAATGGTCTCTTGGAGATCTATTTGATGTAAATCTTTTTGTGGTGTGTTTGTTGGGATCCGATGAACTTTGAGTTTATGATCAGATCTATGTTTTTATCCATGAAAGTTATTTGAGTCTTTTGATCTCTTATATGCATGATTACTTATAGCCTCGTATTTCTTCTTCGAATCTTTGGTTTAGTTATGCCGACTGGATCGATTTTTCTTTCCATGGGAAGAGGTGCTTTGTTATGGGTCCGATCTTACGGTGCTCAATCCCAGTCACAGAAGGGGAAATGACACGTATGTATTGTTGCTATTAAGGATAACAAGATGGGGTCTATTCCTACATGAATAGATCTTGTCTACATCATGTCATCGTTCTTATGGCATTACTCCGTTTCTCCATGAACTCAATACACTAGATGCACACTGGATGGTGGTCGATGTGTGGGGTAATAGTAGTAGATGCAAGCAGGAGTCGGCCTACTAATCTTGGACGTGATGCCTATATAATGATCATTGCCTGGATATCGTCATAATTATTTGAAGTTCTATCAATTTCCCAACAGTAATTTGTTTACCTGTTGTATGCTATTTTTCTTGAGAGAAGCCACTAGTGAAATCTATGACGCCTGGGTCTGTTCTTTATCATATTTGCCTTCGAGATCTATTTTTATTTGCTTCTATTTTTAGATATATTAATCCATAAAACCAAAAATACCTTGCTTCAATTTTTTTATTTATTTTATCTCGCATTCCTGCAAGATCTATTTATTCAATCTACTACAATTTTATCTATCTTTTTACCCGGGAGGGATTGACAACCCCTCTTTTACGTCGGGTTGCAAGTATTTATTCTTTGTGTGCATGTACTCTTCATGTAGTGTTGCGTGGTTCTCCTACTGGTTCGATAGCCTTGGTCTCATCACTGACGGAAATACCTACCGTAGCTGTGTTGCATCATCCCTTCCTCTTTGGGGAAATGACGACGTAGTACAAGCTGCATCACTCTACGCCTTCCACTCTTTGTGCAATGTTCTCTTCCCCGGCTGAACCACAAGGGGATGATGGCCCCATAGGTGGCCGTGTTTTCCCACGACAGGGTCTCCCACATTCAGATCCATATGTACTTTACAAATTTCTATGTCTCCATCCTTGACCTTTTCATGAATGGAGTTGAAGCGTCTCTTGATGTGTTTGGTTCTCTTTTGAAACCTAGATTCCTTCGTCAAGGCAATTGATCCAGTGTTATCACAAAAGATTTTCATGGGACCCAATGCACTAGATATTACACCTAGATCGGATATGAACTCCTTCATCCAGACTCCTTCATGAGTTGCTTCCGAAGCAGCTATGTACTCCACTTCACACATAGATCCCGCCACGACACTCCGCTTGGGACTGCACCAACTGACAGCTCCACCATTCAATATAAACACGTATCCAATTTGTGACTTAGAGTCATCCGGATCAGTGTCGAAGCTAGCATCGATGTAACCATTTACGACAAGCTCTTCGTCACCTCCATAAACGAGAAACATATCAATTGTCCTCTTCAGGTACTTCAGGATGTTCTTGACCGTTGTCCAGTGATCCACTCCTGGATTACTTTCGTACTTCCCTGCCAGACTTATGGCAAGGCACACATCAGGTCTGGTACACAGCATATCATACATGATAGAACCTATGGCTGAGGCATAGTATAGGGAATGACTTTCATTTTCTCTCTATCTTCTGTAGTGGTTGGGTTTTGAGTCTGACTCAACTTCACACCTTGTAACATAGGCAAGAACCCTTTCTTTGACTGGTCCATTTCGAATTTCTTCAAAACCTTATCAAGGTATGTGCTTTGTGAATGTCCTATTAAGCGTCTCGATCTATCTTATAGATATTGATGCCCAATATATAAGCAACTTCACCGAGGTCTTTAATTGAAAAATTCTTATTCAAATATCCTTTTATGCTATCCAGAAATTCTACATCATTTCCAATCAACAATATGTCATCCACATATAATATCAGAAATGCTGCAGAGCTCCCACTCACTTTCTTGTAAATACAAGCTTCATCGTAAGTTTGTATAAAACCATATGCTTTGATCACCTCATCAAAGCGTATATTCCAACTCTGAGATGCTTGCACCAGTCCATAGATGGATCGCAGGAGCTTGCACACTTTGTTAGCACCTTTAGGATCAACAAAACCTTCTGGTTGCATCATATACAACTCTTCTTTAAGATATCCATTACGGAAGGTAGTTTTGACGTCCATTTGCCAGATTTCATAATTATAATATGCGGGAATTGCCAACACGATTCGGACTGACTTAAGCATCGCTACTGGTGAGAAGGTCTCATCGTAGTAAACCCCTTGAACTTGTCGAAAACCTTTCGCGACAAGTCGAGCTTTGTAGATGGTGACATTACCATCAACGTATGTCTTCTTCTTGAAGATCCATTTATTCTCAATGGCTTGCCGATCATCGGGCATGTCCACCAAAGTCCACACTTTGTTCTCATACATGGATCCTATCTCAGATTTCATGGACTCAAGCCATTTATAGGAATCTGGACTCATCATAGCTTATTCATAGTTTGTAGGTTCGCAATGGTCTGGTAACATGACTTCTAGGACAGGAGTACCGTACCACTTTGGTGCGGAACGCGCTCTGCTCAACCAACGAGGTCCAGTAGTAACTTGATATGAAGTTTTATGATCATCATCATTAGCTTCCTCTCTAGTTGGTGTAGGCATCACGGGAACAGATTTCTCTGATGCGCTACTTTCCAAATTGAGAGAAGGTACAATTACCTCATCAAGTTCTACTTTTCTCCAACTTACTTCTTTCGAGAGAAACTCCTTCTCTAAAAATGTTCCATTCTTGGCAACAAAGATCTTGCCTTTGGATCTGTGGTAGAAGGTGTACCCAATTGTTTCCTTAGGGTATCCTATGAAGACACACTTCTCCGATTTGGGTTTGATCTTATCAGGCTAAAGCCTTTTGACATAAGTGTCACAACCCAAAACTTTAAGAAACGATAGCTTAGGTTTCTTGCCAAACCACAGTTCATACGGTGTCATCTCAGTGGATTTAGATGGTGCCCTATTTAACGTGAATGCGGTTGTCTCTAATGCATAACCCCAAAACGACAGTGGTAAATCAGTAAGAGACATCATAGATCACACCATATCTAATAAAGTACGGTTACGATGTTCAAACACACCATCACGCTGTTGTGTTCCAAGTGGCGTGAGTTGTGAAACTATTACACATTGTTTTAAATGAAGGCCAAACTCGTAACTCAAGTATTCGCCTCTGTGATCAGATCGTAGAAACTTTATTTTCTTGTTATGATGATTCTCCACTTCACTCTGAAATTCTTTGAACTTTTCAAATGTTTTAGACTTGTGTTTCATCAAGTAGATATACCCATACCTACTCAAATCATATGTTAAGATTAGAAAATAATGATACCCACCGCGTGCTTCAACACTCATTGGACCGCATACATCGGTATGTATTATTTCCAATAAGTCATTAGCTCGCTCCATTGTTCTGGAGAACTGAGTTTTAGTCATCTTGCCCATGAGGCATGGTTCACAAGTATCAAATTATTCATAATCAAGTGATTCCAAAAGTTCATCAGCATGGAGTTTCTTCATGCGCTTTACCCCAATATGACCTAAACGGCAGTGCCACAAGTATGTTGCACTATTATTATCAACTTTGCATCTTTTGGCATCAATATTATGAATATGTGTATCACTACTATCGAGATTCAACAAGAATAGACCACTCTTTAAGGGTGCATTACCATAAAAGATATTACTCATATAAATAGAACAACAATTATTCTCTGATTTAAATGAATAACCGTCTCACAATAAACAAGATCCAGATATAATGTTCATGCTCAACGCTGGCACCAAATAAAAATTATTCAGGTCTAAAACTAATCTCGAAGGCAGATGTAGAGATAGCGTGCCGATGACAATCACATCGACCTTGGAACCGTTTCCGACGTGCATCGCCACCTCATCCTTAGTCAATCTTTGTTTATTTTGCATCTCCTGTTTCGAGTTACAAATATGAGCAACCGAACCAGTATCAAATACCTAGGCATTGCTATGAGCATTAGTAAGGTACACATCAGTAACATGTATATCAAATATACCTTTGTTTACTTTGCCATCCTTCTTATCCGCCAAGTATTTGGGGCAGTTCCGCTTATAGTGACCAGTCCCTTTGCAGTAGAAGCACTCACTTTCAGGCTTGGGTCCAGCTTTGGGTTCTTCCCAGGAGTGGAAACTTTCTTGCCATTCTTCTTGAAGTTCCCTTTCTTTCCCTTGCCCTTTTTCTTGAAACTAGTGGTCTTGTTAACCATCAACACTTGATGCACCTTCTTGATTTCTACCTCCGCGGCCTTGAGCATTGCGAAGAGCTCGGGAATTGTTTTGTTCATCCCTTGCATATTATAGTTCGTCACGAAGCCTTTGTAGCTTGGTGGTAGTGATTGAAGAACTCTGTCGATAACACAATCAACTGGAAGATCAACTCCCAGCTGAGTTAAGTGATTATAATACCCAGATATTTTGAGTATGTGTTCACTGACTGAACTGTTCTCCTCCATCTTGCAGCTATAGAACTTGTTGGAGACTTCATATCTCTCAACCCGGGCATTCGCTTGAAATATTAACTTCAACTCTTGGAAAATCTCATATGCTCCATGAAGTTCAAAACATCTTTGAAGTCCCGGTTCTAAGCCGTAAAGCATGGCACACTGAACTATATAGTCATCAGATCGAGCTTTGCCAGATGTTCATAACATCAGCTTTAGCTCCTGCATCAGGCCTTTCACCTAGCGGTGCATCAAGGACATAATTCTTCTGTGCAGCAATGACGATAATCCTCAAGTTATGGACCTAGTCCGTGTAGTTGCTACCATCATCTTTCAACTTAGCTTTCTCTAGGAGCGCATTAAAATTCGGGGGAACGGTAGCTCGGGCCATTGATCTACAACATAGATATGCAAAACTATAAGACCAAGTTCATGATAAATTAAGTTCAATTAATCAAATTACTAATGAACTCCCACTTAAATAAACATCCCTCAAGTCATCTAAGTGATACGTGATCCAAATCAACTAACCCATGTCTGATCATCACGTGAGATGGGGTAGTCATCAATGGTGAACATCTCTATGTTGATCGTATCTACTATATGACTAACGTTCGACCTTTCGGTCTCCAGTGTTCCAAGACCATGTCTGTACATGCTAGGCTCGTCAAGTTTAACCCAAGTATTTTGCATGTACAAAACTATCTTACACTCGTTGTATGTGAACATAGAGTCTATTACCCAATCATCACGTGGTGCTTCGAAATGACGAACTTTGGCAACGGTGCACACTCGAGGAGAACACTTTTATCTTGCAATTTAGTGAAGGGATCATCTTATATTGCTACCGCCGTTCTAAGCAAAATAAGATGCATAAAAGATAAACATCACATGAAATCAAAATATGTGACATGATATGGCCATCATAAACTTGTGCTTTTGATCTCCATCTCCAAAGCATCGTCATGATCTCCATCGTTACTGGCTCGACACCTTGATCTCCATCATAGCGTCGTTGCATCGAGGTTGTCACGCCAACTATTGCTTCTACAACTATCGCTAATGCATAGTGATAAAGTAAAGCAATTACATGGTGCTTGCACTTCATACAATAGATAGACAACCCTAAGGCTCCTGCCGGTTGTTGATATTACAAAACATGGTCATCTCTGATACGTCTCCATCCTATCTATAATTTTTGATTGTTCCATGCCAATATTATACAACTTTAATATACTTTTGGCAACTTTTTGTACTATTTTTGGGGACTAACATATTGATCCAGTGCCCAGTGCCAGTTCCTGTTTGTTGCATGTTTTTTGTTTCGCAGTAAATCCATATCAAAGGAGTCCAAACGGGATAAAAACTGACGGAGATTTTTTTGGAATATATGTGATTTTTGGGGAAAAAATCAATGCGAGATGATGCCCGACGGGGCCACGAGGCAGGGGGCGCGCCCTGGGCCCTAGTGGCCACCCCGTAAGGCAGTTGATGCCCTTCTTTCTCCGCAAGAAAGCTAATATCCGGATAGAGATCGTGTTAAATTTTGAGGCCAATCAGAGTTACCGATCTCTGAGAATTTAAGAACGGTGAAAGGGCAGAATCAGGGAACCCAGAAACAGAGAGAGATAGATAGACAGATCCAATCTCGGAGGGGCTCTCGCCCCTCCGCCGCCATGGAGGCCATGGACCAGAGGGGAAACCCTTCTCCCATCTAGGGAGAAGGTCAAGGAAGAAGAAGAATAAGAAGAAGAAGAAGAAAAAGAAGAAGAAGAAGAAGAAGAAGAAGGGGGCTCTCTCCCCCTCTCTCTCGGTGGCGCTGGAACGCCGCCAGGGCCATTATCGTGTGACAACAATCTACACCAACACCTCCGTCATCTTCACCAACATCTTCATCACCTTCCCCCATCTATCTACAACGTTCGACTCTCCCGCAACTCGCTGTACCCTCTAGTTGAACATGGTGCTTTATGCTTCATATTATTATCCAATGATGTGTTGCCATCCTATGATGTTTGAGTAGATTTTCGTTGTCCTATCGGTGATTGGTGAATTACTATGATTGATATAATTTGCTTGTGGTCATGTTGCTGTCCTTTGGTGCCCATCATATGAGAGCGCGCATGGATCACACCATAGGGTTAGTTGTATGTTGATCGGACTACGTATTGGAGGGCAAGAGTGACAGAAGCTTCAACCTAGCATAGAAATTGATGCATACGGGATTGAAGGGGGACCTATATATCTTAATGCTATGGTTGGGTTTTACCTTAATGAATGTTAGTAGTTGCGGATTCTTGCTAATAGTTCCAATCATAAGTGCATAGAATTCCAAGTCAGGGATGACATGCTAGCAGTGGCCTCTCCCACACAAAATTTGCTACCGGTCTAGTAAAGTAGTCAATTGCTTAGGGACAATTTCGCAACTCCTACCACCACTTTTCCACACTCGCTATACTAACTTTATTGCTTCTTTACCTAAACAACCACTACTTTTTATTCACGCGCTCTTTATTATCTTGCAAACCTATCCAAAAACACCTACAAAGTACTTCTAGTTTCATACTTGTTCTAGGTAAAGCGAACATTCAGCGTGCGCAGAGTTGTATCGCTGGTCGATAGAACTTGAGGGAATATTTGTTATACCTTTAGCTCCTCGTTGGGTTCGACACTCTTACTTATCGAAAGAGGCTACAATTGATCCCCTATACCTTTGGGTTATCAAGACCTTTTTCTGGTGCCGTTGCCGGGGAGCAATAGTGTGGGGTGAATATTCTCGTGTGTGCTTGTTTGCTTTATCACTAAGTAGATTTTATTTGTTGTTCTAAGTTGTTCTCTATCTTTAGTTATGAATATGGAACATGAAATACCAAAAACAATTAGGTTTACTTGCTACTCATCGAGATGGGGAACCTCCTAAAACCCTTGATGCTCATTATGTGAAAGAGATTATGTACTACTTTGATAATCCTGAGAAAACCCCATTCAATTATGTAATGGGAGACACGTTGGATCAACGTGAATACTTTAGGGATTATCGCTTGACTCAAAAAGGGAAACTATTTTGGATCAAATTCATATGTTGCATTGGTATGCTCAGGAACTATGCTTGAGATATGATTATACTTGTTGCTCTAGAATGAAGGCTCCACGCCTTCCCTTTTCATGCAAATTTAATGATGATAAAACCTTGGCTTCTTATGCTAATGGTATATATGATTACTATGATGTGGAACAAATAGAAGAGTTCATTGCTTTTATGGGTGCTTATGAAATTGAATCTTTGTATAAAGAGTTTGAAGATTTTGATGATTCAGTTTATAGACCTGAAAATTTTGCTATACTTAAATATTGCTATGAGAATTATGAATTAAATTCCGATATTGATGATTTTATTGAGAAAGTCTCCGCTGTCCAAGAAGAGACTAATATTTTGCAGGAGTCTATGGAAGAAGAAATTAATGACGTTGTGAGCTCATTGGATGAAAAAGATGAGGAGGAGAGCAAAGAACAAAAGGAGGAAGAGCGGATTGATCACCCGTGCCCATCTTCTAATGAGAGCAACTCTTCAATTCATACATTGTTTAATTTCCCTTCGTGCTTACCGAAGGATGAATGCTATGATGATTGTTATGATCCCGTTGATTCTCTTGAAATATCCCTTTTTGATGATACTTGCTATGCTTGTGGACAAGATGCCAATACGAATTATGCTTATGGAGACGAACTTGCTATAGTTCCTTATGTTAAACATGAAATTGTTGCTATTTCACCCACTCATGATAGTCCTATTATCTTTTTGAATTCTCCCAACTACACCATATCAGAGAAGTTTACTCTTGTTAAGGATTATATTGATGGGTTGCGTTTTACTACTACACATGATGATTTTGATAGATATAATATGCATGTGCTTGATGCTCCTACTTGCAATTATTATGAGAGAGGAACTATATCTCCACCTCTCTATGTTTCCCACACAATAAAATTGCAAGAAACTGCTTATGCTATGTATTGGCCTTTACTTGATGTGCATGAATTGTTCTTGTATGACATGCCGATGCATAGGAAGAGAGTTAGACTTTGTCATTACATGATATATGTTACTTTGTGCTCACTACTAAATTACAAATCATTGTTAATTAAAATTGGCTTTGATATACCTTGAGATCCGGGTGGATCCATTACTTGAGCACTATATGCCTAGCTTAATGGCTTTAAAGAAAGCGCTGCCAAGGAGACAATCCGGAAGTTTTAGAGAGTCATTTATTTCTGTTGTGTGCCTTCATAAGGTTTAAAAATAAAAATAATGTGCCAAGTTTTTCCTTTAGGATGTCTTAGATTACTTGTTGGTTTGTACGGTGCAGGACAAAAACTTTGGCTGTAGTGCACGATTTTACACTTTTTACTGGAACATCAAACGGTTCCGAAACTTTTTATACTGTCTTTATATACAAATTGTTTATGTTTCCTAATTTTGGTAGAATTTTTGGAGTACCAGAGGTATGGTGAATGTTCAGATTATTACAGACTGTTATGTTTTAGACAGATTCCATTTTTGATGCATAATTTGCTTGTTTTGATGAAACTATCGATTTATATCAGTGGATTAAGCCATGAAAAAGTTATATTACAGTATCTACAATTAAAAAACAAAATATGAATTGGTTTACAACAGTACTTAGAGTAGTGATTTGCTTTATTATACTAACGGATCTTACCGAGCTTTCCGTTGAGTTTTGTGTGGGTGAAGTGTTCGAAGATCGAGGATGTATTGATATGAGGATAAGGAGGAGAGACAAGAGCTCAAGCTTGGGGATTCCCAAGGCACCCCAAGTAAATATTCAAGGATACTCAAGCATCTAATCTTGGAGATGCCCCAGAATGCATCCCATCTTTCTTCAACAAATATCGGTATGTTTTCAGATTCGTTTCGTTCATGCGATATGTGCAATCTTGGAGCGTCTTTTGCATTTAGTTTTAATTTTTCTTTTATGCACCATGCTGGTATGAGATAGTACTTGGTTGATTTATAGAATTCTCATTGCGCTTCACTTATATCTTTTGAGTATGGATTTATAGAATGCTTCAGGTGCTTCGCTTATATCATTTGAAGTTTGGATTGCCTGTTTCTCTTCACATAGAAAATCGCCATTTGTAGAATGCTCTTTTGCTTCACTTATATTTGTTAGAGCATGGGAATATCTTTTGTAGAAAGAATTAAACTCTCTTGCTTCACTTATATCTATTTAGAGAGTTGCCAGGAATAGGTCATTCACATGGTTAGTCATAAAATCCTACATAAAACTTGTAGATCACTGAATATGATATGTTTGATTCCTTGCAATAGTTTTGCGATATAAAGGTGGTGATATTGGAGTCGTGCTAGTTGAGTAATTGTGAAATTGAGAAATACTTGTGTTGAGGTTTGCAAGTCCCGTAGCATGCACGTATGGTGAACCGTTATGTAACGAAGTTGGAGCATGAGGTATTTATTGATTGTCTTCCTTATGAGTGGCGGTCGGGGACGAGCGATGGTATTTTCCTACCAATCTATCCCCCTAGGGGCATGCGTAGTATTACTTTGCTTCGAGGGCTAATAAACTTTTGCAATAAGTATATGAGTTCTTTATGACTAATGTGAGTCCATGGATTATACGCACTCTCACCCTTCCATCATTGCTAGCCTCTTCGGTACCGTGCATTGCCCTTTATCACCTCGAGAGTTAGTGCAAGCTTCGCCGGTGCATCCAAACCCCATGATACGATATGCTCTATCACACATAAGCCTCATTATATCTTCCTCAAAACAGCCACCATACCTACCTATCATGGCATTTACATAGCCATTCCGAGATATATTGCCATGGAACTTCCATCATCATCATATACATGACTTCAGCATTTATTGTCATATTGCTTTGCATGATCGTAAGATAGCTAGCATGATGTTTTCATGGCTTGTCCATTTTTTCATGTCATTGCTACGCTAGATCATTGCACATCCCGGTACACCGCCGGAGGCATTCATATAGAGTCATATCTTTGTTCTAGCATCGAGTTGTAATATTGAGTTGTAAGTAAATAAAAGTGTGATGATCATCATTATTAGAGCATTGTCCCAGTGAGGAAAGGATGATGGAGACTATGATTCCCCCACAAGTCGGGATGAGACTCTGGACGAAAAAATAAAATAAAAAAAGAGAGAAAAAGAGAAAGGCCAAAAAAAGGAAGGCCCAAAAAAGGAAAAAAAATGAGAGAAAAAGAGAGAAGGGACAATGTTACTATCCTTTTACCACACTTGTGCTTCAGAGTAGCACCATGTTCTTCACATAGAGAGTCTCTTGAGTTATCACTTTCATATACTAGTGGGAATTTTCATTATAGAACTTGGCTTGTATATTCCGATGATGGGCTTCCTCAAATGCCCGAGGTCTTCATGAGCAAGCAAGTTGGATGCACACCTACTTAGTTTCCAGTTTGAGCTTTCATACACTTATAGCTCTAGTGCATCCGTTGCATGGCAATCCCTACTCCTCGCATTGACATCAATTGATGGGCATCTCCATAGCCCGTTGATTAGCCGCATCGATGTGAGACTTTCTTCCTTTTTGTCTTCTCCACACAACCTTCATCACCATATTCTATTCCACCCATAGTGCTATGTCCATGGCTTGCGCTCATGTATTGCGTGAGGGTTGAAAAAGTTGAAGCGCGTTAAAAAGTATGAACCAATTGCTCGGCTTGTCATCGGGGTTGTGCATGATTTGATTGCTTTGTGTGGTGAAGATGGAGCATAGCCAGACTATATGATTTTGTAGAGATGAGCTTTCTTTGGCTATGTTATTTTGATAAGACATAATTGCTTGGTTAGTATGCTTGAACTATTATTATCTTAATGTCAAATGATAGACTATTGCTTTGAATCACTCGTGTCTTAATATTCATGCCATGATTAGATATATGATCAAGATTATGCTAGGTAGCATTCCACATCAAAAATTATCTTTTCTATCATTTACCTACTCGAGGACGAGCAGGGATTAAGCTTGGGGATGTTGATATGTCTCCGTCGTATCTATAATTTTTGATTGTTCCATGCCAATATTATACAACTTTCATATACTTTTGCCAACTTTTTATACTATTTTTGGGGACTAACATATTGATCCAGTGCCCACTGCCAGTTCCTGTTTGTTGCATGTTTTTTGTTTTGCACTAAATCCATATCAAACGGAGTCCAAACGGGATAAAAACTGATGGAGATTTTTTTGGAATATATGTGATTTTTCGGAAGAAAAATCAATACGAGACGATGCCCGAGGGGGCCACGAGGCAGGGGCGCGCCGTGGGCCCTTGTGGCCACCTCGTAAGGCATTTGATGCCCTTCTTTCGCCGAAAGAAAGCTAATATCTGGATAGAGATCGTGTTAAAATTTGAGCTCAATCGGAGTTACGGATCTCCGAGAATTTAAAAAACGGTGAAAGGGCAGAATCAGGGAACACAGAAACAGAGAGAGATAGAGAGACAGATCCAATCTCGGAGGGGCTCTCGCCCCTCCATCGCCATGGAGGCCATGGACCAGAGGGGAAACCCTTCTCCCATCTAGGGAGAAGGTCAAGGAAGAAGAATAAGAAGAAGGGGCTCTCTCTCCCCCTCTCTCCCGGTGGCGTCGGAACGCCGACGGGGCCATCATCGTGTGACGGCGATCTACACCAACACCTCCGTCATCTTCACCAACATCTTCATCACCTTCCCCCATCTATCTACAGTGGTCCAATCTCCCGCAACTCGCTGTACCCTCTAGTTGAACATGGTGCTTTATGCTTCATATTATTATCCAATGATGTGTTGCCATCCTATGATGTTTGAGTAGATTTTTGTTATCCTATCGGTGATTGGTGAATTACTATGATTGATATAATTTGCTTGTGGTTATGTTGCTGTCCTTTGGTGCCCATCATATGAGAGCGCGCATGGATCACACCATAGGGTTAGTTGTATGTTGATAGGACTATGTATTGGAGAGCAAGAGTGACAGAAGCTTCAACCTAGCATAGAAATTGATGCATACGGGATTGAAGGGGGACCAATATATCATAATGCAATGGTTGGGATTTACCTTAATGAACGTTAGTAGTTGCGGATGCTTGCTAATAGTTCCAATCATAAGTCCATAGAATTCCAAGTCAAGGATGACATGCTAGCAGTGGCCTCTCCCACATAAAACTTGCTATCGGTTTAGTAAAGTAGTCAATTGCTTAGGGACAATTTCGCAACTCCTGCCACCACTTTTCCACACTCGCTATACTAACTTTATTGCTTCTTTACCTAAACAGCCACTATTTTTTATTTACACGCTCTTTATTATCTTGCAAGCCTATCCAAAAACACCTACAAAGTACTTCTAGTTTCATACTTGTTCTAGGTAAAGGGAATGTTAAGCGTGTGTAGAGTTGTATCGGTGGTTGATAGAACTTGAGGGAATATTTGTTCTACCTTTAGCTCCTCGTTGGGTTTGACACTTTTACTTATCGAAAGAGGCTACAATTGATCCCCTATACTTGTGGGTTATCAATCTCATACATCAACATATATCACATCATATCTTGACCATATCACATCACAACATGCCCTACAAAAACAAGTTAGATGCCCTCTACTTTTTTGTTGCAAGTTTTACGTGGCTGCTACGGGCTTCTAGCAAGAACCGTTCTTACCTACGCATAAAACCACAATGGTGATTCATCAAATTTGCTATTTTAACCTTCTTCAAGGGCGGTTCGTAGTCAAATTCGATTCAACTCAAGTAGGAGAAACAGACACCCGCCAGCCACCTTTATGCAAAACCAGTTGCATGTCTGTCGGTGGAACCGGTCTCATGTGCGTGGCGATGTAAGGTTGGTCTGGACCGCTTAATCCCACAATACCACTGAATCAAAATAAGACGTTGTTGGTAAGCAGCATTACTATCACCTCCCACAAATCTTTGTGTTCTACTCGTGCATATCATCTACGCATAGACCTGGCTCGGATGCCACTATTGGGAAACGTTGCATGGAAAACAAAAAAATTCTACGCACACGTAAGATCTATCTAGGAGATGCATAGCAACGAGAGGGAGAGTGTGTCTACGTACCCTTTGACACGTCTCCATCGTATTTATAATTTTTGATTGTTCCATGCCAATATTCTACAACTTTTACATACTTTTGGCAATATTCTATAATTTTTCTATACTATTTTTTGGGACTAACATATTGATCCAGTGCCCAGTGCCACTTCCTGTTTTTTTGCATGTTTTTTGTTTCGCAGAAAATCTATATCAAATGGAGTCCGAACGGAATAAAAACTTACAGAGATTTTTTTGGAATATATGTGATTTTGGGAAAAAGAATCAACATGAGACGATGCCCGAGGGGCCCACAGGGACAGAGGGCACGCCCCTGGTCCTTGTGGCCACTCCGTAAGGCGGTTGGTGTCCTTCTTTTGCTGCAAGAAAGCCAATATCCGGATAAAAATCGTGTTAAAATTTCATCCCAATCAGAGTTACGGATCTCCGGGAATTTAAGAAACGGTGAAAGGCCAGAATCTGGGAGCGCAGAAACAGAAGGAAACAAAGAGAGAGAGAGAGAGAGAGAGAGAGAGAGATCCAATCTCGGAGGGGCTCCTGCCCCTCCGCCGCCATGGAAGCCAAGGACCAGAGGGGAAACCCTTCTCCCATCTAGGGGGAAGGTCAAGGAAGAAGAAGGAGAAGGGGGGCTCTCTCCACGTCTCTCCCGGTGGCGCCGGAACACCATTGGGGCCATCATCATGACCGCGATCTACACCAACAACTTCACCATCGTCATCACCAACTCTCTCCCCCTCTATGCAGCATTGTGACACCTCTTATCCCCGCTGTAATCTCTACTTAAACATGGTGCTCAACGCTATATATTATTTCCCAATGATGTATGGCTATCATATGATGTTTGAGTAGATCCGTTTTGTCCTATGGTTCATTGATGATCGTGATTGATTTGAGTTGCATGTTTTATTATTGGTGCTATCCTATGGTGCTCTACGTGTCACGCAAGTGTGAGGGATCCCCAATGTAGGGTTTGCAATATGTTCATGGTTTGCTTATTGTATGCATTGCGTGACACTGGTGCACGTCAGTGCTAAAAAAAGGGTTTTTAACCCCTTTTCGCGACGACATTTGAAACCATCGCCAAGTGAGTGTGGGCGATAGGGGGGTCCTTCCCACACGACCCAGAAATCGTCGGGGATATGCCCTCCTGGGACACCGGATGGGGCCGTGTGCGATCGGGCGAGGCATCGAAATCCAATCATTTTTGTAGGTATGTACATCCCACACGGTAATTC
The DNA here is from genome assembly GCF_056163025.1 of Triticum urartu. Lineage (NCBI taxonomy): Eukaryota > Viridiplantae > Streptophyta > Magnoliopsida > Poales > Poaceae > Triticum > Triticum urartu. The sequence continues at coordinate 279,803,507 of NC_141877.1, forward strand.
GAGAAAATCATTTCTGTAGGTATGTACATCCCACACGGTGAATCCTAGAAAAACTTTTCCGTTTGTATGTATATCACACACAGTCAATCCAAGGAATACGTTTCCGTTCTTATGTACATCCCACACATTCAATCCAGGGAAAACATTTCCGTTCGTACGTACATCCCACACAGTTTTATTTGTAGGCTCGTGTGTGAAAGGTGTAACTATCACACATGGTCTGCATTGGTTAACCTTTTGCTTTTATCAACTATATCACACACGATCTAATGAAAAAAAACTGTGTGGCATTGGGCTATCCATTGCAAGCGCTTTTACTGCTAGAACCGTTTGCAAAGGTCCATGACACATTTAGCAGGTTTATTAGTTTACAATTAATAATTCCAGTATTACGCTTATTCACATTTCATATCGAACAACTGTTTGCCAATTTCATATCAGGCACATAAATATATTATAACATCACAATACGGTAGCTACATGAAAACAACACGGTACAACATATAGCTAGTTCAACTTCATAAGAACAATATATTAATTTCCCTAATTGAGATCATCCAGCCTCGTCTTATCCACCTCTGCTTTCAGTTCAGCAAGACCCTATTTTGCCTGGGCCAACTGGGAAAGTGCCTCCTCCTTCGCCAACACCATCTTAGAAAAGTCTGGTTTAAAAAATGTGAGCTCATTCTCCACCTTCAACTTTTTATCCCGCATCTTCAAATATTCTTCAGCGTTGACAATAGTTTCTCTAAGCATACTTCTGTTCTCTTCCTCATACATCCTCCAGAGCTTCGCTAGGCACATCTTCAAACACTGTGGCCACTCTTGATCAACCCACTCCAAGTAAGAACACTTCCATTCATCCTATAATATTTAGAACTAGATCAGTAACAATTGTAGGGGAAATGGGTTTATAGCAACATAGAAAATCACCAATGCTTATTTTAAAAAACTGAAGAAACATGTTAATTATGACATATCTTCTCAAAAAGATCAATGTGCAAATGAAATAATTGGTACTGAGACAACAACCAAATTCTGGAACATCAGAAGCTATAATTAACTACAACGACGCTACAAGTTCTTACTCATGTACAATAAATAACAAATTGAAAATTTTATGAGGAAGGTAAATATAACTGCAACAGTATAGCGACAGTGTTTGGATGACAGAAAATTGATACTAATAGGTGTGTACATGCACAAATTTAGTAACATAGAACTAATAGCACTAAGGCCGTCCACTATGTATGCTAAAACTGGGGTAAAGACAACTGTTGCTACATCTCACACCGGTGCCCTGCACGGGCGAGCCGATGCAGTGGAAAAAAATCAGGGACCCGGACTCCGGAGCACGTAGTTTCTCTGATGCCCAGTTTCTTCGTGCTATAAAGATTTAGTATTTTACTGCTTGGATGCTCGGATGTGTGGACCAAAGTTGGCTGCAAAAAACTGCTGAAGCAGTGCCAAATAATTTTCTAATGGCACCGCTGATGAGATGGCAACAATTTAAGATACTAGGTACAAACTGTGACACTTTCTTAGGATGTGTTTGGTTGAAGGTGTGGTATGAATGGGTTGGGACCGTGACAGTGTCTGAATCACATCTAACAAATGATTTGTAACAACAAAAGAGGGTCTAACCTTCTCTGCACATGCCAGAAACTTCCTCCCACTGTCCACAGAATCAAACTCAACTAGCTTCACGCATGGAGATTGATGGTGACAACGAGCAGATAGATCTTCAGCCACCCCGCTCCATTCGTTGCCACTGATGGTTCTAGGGAGCTACAAGAGCAAGAAATGACTCAAATCGACCGCCGGGTAAAAATCCTTCATTCCAAGTCATAGCCCGAGAGAGAGAAGAGAGGCATACCTGAGTGGTGAAGGAGTCGTCGCTCGAGGAGGAACCATTGGAGAGGTCTTTGAAGAAGACCATGGCGACCCCGGTGGTAAGATGCGAGACGGCGAGAGTGAGGAAGCGGCTATAGCTTAGCAAGGAAGGAAGGAAGGAGGAAATAGGGGAAATGTGACTTGTGGTCGGGGAGAAAAGGGGGTGGGGAAGGGGGTAAGGGGGGCGGGGGTAGATCTTTTGGTGGTAGGCCAAAATTTTGAAGTGTGGAGGGAAACTTTGCGCGCGGTGCCGCCGGACCTTTCATTTTGAACGATTGTGTGCATCGCAAATGATTCTTCTGCTTTACGCGCATGTGATGAGTTTGATAATTCAAATTTTGTTGGAAATTTCCCAGGGTACGTCATTGCATAATTTAACATCGCTTGCTAATTTGGGCACACAAAAGAGCGTACATCAGATAGACCACACTGAATCGAGCAATTTTAGTAATTAAATAGAGCCAGTTGACCTAAACATTGCTCTAACAAAAGACCAGCATTAAAAACAAAGCCTAAGTACGCATAATTTTAACAAATCTGCTGCCGTGCCGGCCTATGCATCATCGGTGTGAGATGAGATGTCGATGACTTGTCCTGGCGACATACTGCAGTTGGTGGACTCCGCATCCCCCCTGCTGAAGTCGACCGCGTCCTCGTCCTCGTCCTCGTCTTTGGCACCACCCTCAAGGTTGTAGTACTCGTAGTAGTGGCTGCGCCAGAGCTCGCATTGGTACTCCACCACCGATTCCTCGACGGAAAGACTCTTCTCTACCTCGACCTCGTCCACGCGCAACTCCTCCTCCCGGCGCTCCTCGATCTCCACCGCCTCCTGCATCTCCAGCTCCTGCTCGACGACCTCATGAGGAAGCAGGTGCTCCATGGCCACCGCCGCCTTTTCAGATGTGGGTTGCATGCTGGAGTCCGAGGTGGCCTGGAATATCTTGGCGTGTGTGATAATCCCCAAGTGCAGGGAATCATCGTAGCAATTTCCAAAGGTGTAAGTGATAAGTATGGAGTGTCGAACCCACAAGGAGCTAAAGGTAAGATCAATATTCTCTCAAGCCCTATCTGCCACTGATACGACTCTACGTACACCGAACGTTTGTTGCCAACTAGCAACGAGAAATAAAACTATGTTGTGGGTATGAAGTGGATAACTTTGCATGATATCGGAGAGCTAAAATATGAAAGTAGGTGCTGTTATCATAAAGTTAGAATATATTACTAAATATTATAAAGAGCGAGTGTGGAATAATGGTGGATCGGTGTGCGGAATTGTCCTAGGCAATTGTTAACAAGACCGGTAATCACTATTGCAGTTTCATATGAGGGAGAGGCATAAGCTAACATACTTTCTCTTCTTGGATCATATGCACTTATGATTGGAACTCTAGCAAGCATCCGCAACTACTAAAGATCATTAAGGTAAAAGCCAACCATAGCATTAAAGTATCATGTCCCCTTTATTCCCATACGCCATGTCCCTCTTATCCGTGTTTGTGTTTCAGTCACTCACGCTACGCAGACAATAACAAAACCATGGACATATTGCAACACCCTACAGCGGGAATCCCTCACGCTTGCGCGACAAGGAGGGCACCATAGGACAACACCAAAGTAAAACATACAACTCATACCAATCTAGATCATCGATCAACCCATAGACAAAGGATATCTACTCAAAACATCATAGGATGGCAACACATCATTGGATCATAATATGTGGCATAAAGCACCATGTTCAAGTAGGGATTATAGTGGGGTGCGGGAGAGTGGACCGCGTAAAAGAGATGAGGATGGTGATGTTGATGAAGACGATCACCGCGGCGATGATTCCCCTCCCGATGGCACTCCGGTGCCACCGAGAGAGAGGAGGAGAGGTTCTCCCCCTTGTGATTCCTCCTCCATGGCCTCCCCCTGGATGGGGAGGGGTTCTCCCTCTGGTCCTTGGCCTTCATGACGATGATGGCCCCTCTGGGATCTTCCTCCATGCCCTCCAGTGAGGATGGCCCCCTCCGGCAGGGTGCCGGAGAGGGCCTAGATTGATTTCTCGTGCCTATAGAGGCTTGCGACGGCGGAACTTCTGATCTAGGTTATTTTCTAGAGGTTTTTGTATTCATAGGAATTTTTGGCGTCGCCCCGGATGCCCGTGTCATCCATGAGGTAGGCCCACGCGCCCGGGGGGGGGGTGGGCGCGCCCCCACCTTCGTGGACGGCCCGGGACTCTTCTGGCACAACTCTTTTACTCCTGGGTCTTCTTTTTGTCCACAAAAAATCGTCAAAAATTGGCACGTCAATTGGATTCCGTTTGGTATTCCTTTTCTGTAAAACTCAAAAACAAGGAAAAACAGAAACTGGCACTGGGCACTAGGTTAATAGGTTAGTCCCAAAAATCATATAAAATAGCATATAAATGCATATACAACATCCATAGTTGATAATATAATAGCATGAATACTTCATAAATTATAGATATGTTGGAGACGTATCAGCATCCCCAAGCTTAATTCCTGCTCGTCCTGAGTAGGTAAATGATAAAAGAAATAATTTATGAAGTGTGAATGCTAGCGAGTGCATAAGTTTCATCAATGATAGTTCCAATCACTTTTTCTAGCATCATTATATATCATAACAGTAGCTCATTTTCATAAAACTTTTCATAATCAAGTAACAAGCTATTCACATGTTAAAGTATAGATCATAAACTTTCTTGAAACTAACAAACTATATTCTCTGTCATCAAACATTTGCAATTCATCTTATTTTCAGGAAGGGTCTATGTCAGAGCTTTGATTTAGCAAACTCCACATACTCAACTATCATTTAATCTTTCATAATTGCTAACACTCACGTGATATTTATGGGTTCAAAGTTTTAATCGGACACAGAGAAAGATAGGGGCTTATAGATTCGCCTCCCAACCTTTTACCTCAAGGGTAATGTCAACAATAATAGTTCATGATAACTTACATCAAATTGGATATATAGATATCAGGATCTTTCCAACACAATGTGCTTGCCAAAGGATAAAATGTAAAAAGGAAAGGTGAAGATCACCATGACTCTTGCTCATGGGTAGAAGATAAAAGTAAAAGATAGGCCCTTCGCAGAGGGAAGCAGAGGTTGTCATGCGCTTTTATGGTTGGATGCACAAAATCTTAATGCAAAAGAACGTCACTTTATATTGCCACTTGTGATATTGACCTTTAATATGCAGTCCGTCGCTTTTATTTCTTCCACATCATAAGATCGTATAAAGCTTATTTTCTCCACATTAATAGACCATACATATTTAGAGGGCAATTTTTATTGCATGCACCGATGACAACTTACTTGAAGGATCTTACTCAATCCATTGGTAGGTATGGTGGACTCTCATGGCAAAACTAGTTTAAGGAATGTTTGGAAGCACAAGTAGTATCTCTAATTGGTGCAAAGAATTTTGCTAGCATGAGGGGAAAAAAGCAAGATCAACATGTTGGATGATCCAAGACAATATACTTTATTTCGGATATAAGAAAACATAACTCATTATGTTGTCTTCCTTGTCCGACATCAACCTTTTAGCATGTCATATTTTAATGAGTGCTCACAATTACAAAAGATGTCCAAGATAGTATATTTATATGTGAAATATATCTTCCTTCAATATTCTTTCATGAATTGTTCAAGTGACCAATTCTATGTTTGCTAACTTTCAATAAGTTTACTACCTATACTTATTCTGTGTGAAGTCATTACTCCCCGTGGTATAAGCATATGAAACATATATAAATTCAGATTTATGATATTCAATTCATTCAACCATTTACTCTATATGTGAAGCACGTAAGTAAATGACAAACTACTCCAAAAAGATATAAGTGAAGGACGCTGAGTAGTCAAATAATTAACTAGCCATGGGAGGATTCTTTTTCATTCAAGATTTCAGATTCAATGATTTTATTCAATCAGCAAGTAAAATTGAAAATACGCACCAAGCAAAACACATATCATGTGACGAATAAAAATATAGCTCCGAGTAAGGTATACCAATAATTTTGAAGACGAAAGAGGGGATGCCTTCCGGGGCATCCCCAAGCTTAGGCGCTTGAGTCTTCCTTGAATATTACCTTGGGGTGCCTTGTGCATCCCGAAGTTTAGGGTATTTCCACACCTTATTCTCCCCATATCGATATCTCACCCAAAGCTTGAAAATTTTAATCACACAAAACTTAAAGGAACTTCGCGAGATAGGTTAGTATGATAAAGAGTAAACCATTCACTTTAGTACTGTCAAAGACAAGGCTCATAATTGTTTTCACACAATGCCTACTGTACCATATCATTTCTACAATTTATATTGAGAAATATAAGCCATAGAAACTAGAAAATAAGCAAACTATGCAATGAAAACAGAATCTGTCAGAAACAGAACAGTCTGTAATGATCTGAACACCAACCATACTTCTGCTACTCCAAAAGTTCTGAAATAAATTGGTGGACGTTAGGAATTTGTCTATTAATCTTCTGAAAAATAATCAACTCAATCGCACTCTTCTGTAAAAAATGGCAGCTAATCTCGTGAGCATAAAGTTTCTGCTTTTTACAGCAAGATCACATTAACTTTCACCCAAGTCCTCCCAAGGTCTTACTTGGCACTTTATTGAAACAAAATATATAATAAATGATTAATACAGTAGCTTAATCATGAGAACACACAAAAACAGTAAGGGTAAATACTGGGTTGTCTCCCAACAAGCGCTTTTCTTTAATGCCTTTTAGCTAGGCATGATGATTTCACTGATGCTCACATAAAAGATAAGAATTGCAACATAAAGAGAGCATCATGAAGAATATGACTAGCACATTCAAACCTAACCCACTTCCTATGCCTAGGGATTTTCTGATCACATAATTTATAGGAACAAGAATCAACATAGGAAGGAAAACAAGTATAACTTCAAAACTTTAAGCACATAGAGAGGAAACTTGATATTATTGCAACTCCTACAAGCATGTATTCCTCCCTCATAATAATTTTCAGTAGCATCATGAATGAGTTCAACAATATTACCATCACATAAAGCATTCTTTTCATGATCTACGAGCATAGAAATTTTACTACTCTCCACATAAGCAAAATTCTCCTCATTCGGAATAGTGGGAGCAAACTTCTTCTAAATCCACTTTAGATGATAATATTATTCATACTCCAAAAGATATAAGTGAAGTTCATGGAGCATTCTACAATTAATATAGACTAACCAATATCCAAGCTCAAAATGTATAAGTGAAGCACACGAAGCATTCTATAAAACCATACTCAAAAGATGTAAGTGAAGCACACAGAGCAATTCTATAAGATCATACTTAAAAGATATAAGTGAAGCACATGAAGTATTATATAAATCAAAAAATGGATATCTCATATTAGCATGGTTCTTAAAGGAAAAACAAAAACTCAAAGGACACAAATTATGTGAACAAAACAGCCGAGGTATACCAATAATTGTTGAAGAAGAAAGATGGGATGCCAACCGGGGCATCCCCAAGCTTAGATGCTTGAGTATCCTTGAAATATTTACTTGGGGTGCCTTGGGCATCCACAAGCTTGAGATCTTGCCTCTCTTTATTCTTCTCACATCGGTAACTCCTCGTTCTTCGAACACTTCATCCACACAAAACTTTAACAAAAACTTTGTGAGATCCGTTAGTATAATAAAGCAAATCACTAACTTTAGGTACTGTTTAAAACTCATTCCAATTTAATATTAGGACTATATCAACTGTATTCCAACTTCTCTATGGTTCATACCCTCTGATACTAGCCATAGATGCATCAAAATAAGCAAACAACACACGAAAAACAGAATCTGTCTAAAACAGGACAGTCTGTAGTAATATGGAGGTTTAGTAAACTTCTGTAACTCGAAAAATTATGAAATAAATTTTAAAATTTGAAAAATTTGTAGATAAGTAATGTGCAAAAAGTTTCAGACCCATTTGACTTTCCAGTAAAAAATGTAAAATCACGCGCTACAGCCAAAGTTTCTGTTTTTGTTCTGCACATAGCAAACAAGCAATCTAATCATCCTAAAACCAAAGCCTGGCACATTATTTTTATAATACAATGGATATATATATAAGGGGATAATTATTTAAATATAAAATTCCATGAAAAATTCTACATTGTTTCCGTGAGCATGAACACAAGTGCTCAAGGTCGACCCTCACTTCTTCAATGCATAACTTTCCAATCACTTCTCTTTTTGAAAAACTTTTTAGGCATGTGAGGCAAGTATTTTTTTTTGTATTTTCATTCTTTTAAAAAAAATTGTATGTTTCACCCACAACTAAACAGAAACAAAAAAGGAAAAACAAAATCTACTTAGTGAAGAAAGCAAACAAGCATACACAAGAATATCAACCCCACGCTATTGCTCCCCAGCAACGGCACCAGAAAAGAGCTTGATAATCCCCAAGTGCAGGGAATCATCGTAGCAATTTCCAAAGGTGTAAGTGATAAGTATGGAGTGTCGAACCCACAAGGAGCTAAAGGTAAGATCAATATTCTCTCAAGCCCTATCTGCCACTGATACGACTCTACGTACACCGAACGTTTGTTGCCAACTAGCAACGAGAAATAAAACTATGTTGTGGGTATGAAGTGGATAACTTTGCATGATATCGGAGAGCTAAAATATGAAAGTAGGTGCTGTTATCATAAATTTAGAATATATTACTAAATATTATAAAGAGCGAGTGTGGAATAATGGTGGATCGGTGTGCGGAATTGTCCTAGGCAATTGTTAACAAGACCGGTAATCACTATTGCAGTTTCATATGAGGGAGAGGCATAAGCTAACATACTTTCTCTTCTTGGATCATATGCACTTATGATTGGAACTCTAGCAAGCATCCGCAACTACTAAAGATCATTAAGGTAAAAGCCAACCATAGCATTAAAGTATCATGTCCCCTTTATTCCCATACGCCATGTCCCTCTTATCCGTGTTTGTGTTTCAGTCACTCACGCTACGCAGACAATAACAAAACCATGGACATATTGCAACACCCTACAGCGGGAATCCCTCACGCTTGCGCGACAAGGAGGGCACCATAGGACAACACCAAAGTAAAACATACAACTCATACCAATCTAGATCATCGATCAACCCATAGACAAAGGATATCTACTCAAAACATCATAGGATGGCAACACATCATTGGATCATAATATGTGACATAAAGCACCATGTTCAAGTAGGGATTACAGCGGGGTGCGGGAGAGTGGACCTCGTAAAAGAGATGAGGATGGTGATGATGATGGTGATGTTGATGAAGACGATCACCGCGGCGATGATTCCCCTCCCGATGGCACTCTGGTGCCACCGAGAGAGAGGATGAGAGGTTCACTCCCTTGTGCTTCCTCCTCCATGGCCTCCCCCTGGATGGGGAGAGGTTCTCCCTCTGGTCCTTGGCCTTCATGATGATGATGGCCCCTCCAGGATCCTCCTCCATGCCCTCCGGTGATGATGGCCCCCTCCGGCAGGTTGCCAGAGAGGGCCTAGATTTATTTCTCGTGGCTACAGAGGCTTGCGGCGGTGGAACTTCCGATCTAGGTTGTTTTCTAGAGGTTTCTGTATTTATAGGAATTTTTGGCGTCGGTCTCACATCAAGGATATGTCTGTGTCGTCCACGAGGTAGGCCCACGCGCCCGGGGGGTGGGGAGGGCGCCCCCACCCTCGTGGATGGCCCAAGACTCTTCTGGACCAACTCTTTTACTCTGGGGTGTTCTTTTGTTCCATAAAATTTGTCAAAAATTGGCACGTCAATTGGACTCCGTTTGGTATTCTTTTTCTGTAAAACTCAAAAACAAGGAAAAAACAGAAACTGGCACTGGGCACTAGGTTAATAGGTTAGTCCCAAAAGTCATATAAAATATGCATATAAAACATCCAAGGTTGATAATATAATAGCATGAATACTTCATAAATTATAGATACGTTGGAGACGTATCAGTATGCATCCTCGATCTTTGTGTGGATGGCCTTGACCCGGGCTAGGGCGACATCAGCGACACGGACGATAGCTCGAGCGCTCTCGGCGTTTGTAGCCGCTGTTGTAGCAGCAGCTGCAGCCATCTCGGCTGCTGAATCTGCCCTATCGGCTGTCGCAGACGCCCTCTCAGTGAAAGCAGCCGCGCTCAATGCGGATGTGGCGGCACTCTCGCCGTAGGCGACCGCGCTCTCAGCGCAGGCGGCGGCGCTCTGGGGGGACACGGCCATCGTACGGGCCTTCACGAAGCGTTTCCACGGTGTCATCTTTGCAAGAAGGGGGTGCGGGAATGGGGATTGGGATTCATGGATTCGGGGTTGCCGACACTAGAGGAGACGAGCTGGCGAAGTTTAAGGAGGGAGACTTAAATAGAACCAGATATTTTCATCACAAACGGTTCCTAGAAAACAACTATGTATGACATTGTAGATATTTTTTATTAGCTGTGAAAGACGAATTTGGAGTAAAGTGGCAACGGATGGTGTTTTAAATGAACGAAAAATTTTGTAGTACTAATACAACTGTCATGTCAAATTTTGTAATTTCAGGGGTCATCTAACCTTTTAAGATATTTAAGTGATTTTCTAGCCATTTAATGACCGTAATTGAAACATGTACATGCAACAGCTAACCATAACGGTTTGAAAACTCATATTTCCTGTACTTGTGTGCGATTTAATTCCATGTGCAGTAATTGGAAGGAATTTTCAAACATATTGGTCTAACGGCTATGACACAATTATGCATGGAGTGATATGGCATTTTAATTCCAAAACAAATTAGAAACAGATGAAACCTTGGTTGATGTAATGTCATGCCACCAAGATGATGTGGTAAAGAAATTGGCATGTTTGACAAAAGTTTGGACACACACCCCTCACAAACTGGAGCAACTCACTAGAAGGTTCGTGGTTCTGAGAGGGAACAATGCATGTTTGATGACGAATGGGAGATAGCTTCCTCTTACGGCCTTCAAATTTTTTTATACGTCTAACGTGCACTAATACAATTGTCATTTGAAAATTTGGAAAATTTCAGGGTTCATTTGACCTTTTAAAGACATTTAAGTGATTTTCCAACCATTTAATTGTTAGGGAATGTAGTAATTTAAAAAAAAATCCTACATACACACACACAGGATCATGGTGATGCATAGCAACGAGAGGGAAGAGTGTGTCCACGTACCCTCGTAGACTGAAAGCGGAAGCGTTAGCACAACGCGGTTGATGTAGTCGTATGTCTTCACGATCCGACCGATCCAAGTACCAAACACACGGCACCTCCGAGTTCAGCACATGTTCAGTCGATGACGTCCCACGAACTCCGATCCAACAGAGATTCACGGGAGAGTTTCGTCAGCACGATGGCGTGATGACAGTGATGATGATGCTACCGACGCAGGGCTTTACCTAAGCACCGCTACGATATGATCGAGGTGGATTATGGTGTAGGGGGGCACCGCACATGGCTGGGAGAGATCAACTTGTGTGTTCTGGGTGTCCCCTGCCCCCGTATATAAAGGAACAAGGGGGGAGGCCGGCCGACCCTCATAGGGCGTGCAAGGAGGAGGAATCCTCCTCCTAGTAGGAGTAGGACTCCCCTTTCCTACTCCTACTAGGAAGAGAAAAGGAAGGAGCAGAGGACGAAGGAAGGAGAGGGAGGAAAAGGAGGAAAGGGGGGCCGACCCCCTAGTCCAATTCGGTTTGGGCTAGGGGGGGGCGCCATGCCTCCTCTCTTCCACCACATGGCCCATGAGGCCCATTACTTCTTCCTTGTATTCCCGTAACTACCCGGTACCCCGAAAAATACCCGAATCACTCGGAACCTTTCTGATGTCCGAATATAGTCATCCAATATATAGATCTTTACGTCTCGACCATTTTGAGACTCCTCGAAATGTCCCCGGTCTCATCCGGGACTCCGAACTACCTTCGCTACATCAAATCACATAAACTCATAATACCGATCGTCACCGAATGTTAAGCGTGCGGACCCTACAGGTTCGAGAACTATGTAGACATGACCGAGACACGTCTCCGGTTAATAACAAATAGCGGAACCTGGATGTTCATATTGGCTCCTACATTTTCTATGAAGATCTTTATCGTTCAAACTGCATAACAACATACGTTGTTCCCTTTGTCATCGGTATGTTACTTGCCCGAGATTCGATGGTATCTCAATACCTAGTTCAATCTCGTTACCGACAAGTCTCTTTACTTGTTCCGTAATGCATCATCCTGCAACTAACTCATTAGTTACATTTCTTGCAAGGCTTATACTGATGTGCATTACCGAGAGGGCCCAGAGATACCTCTCCGACAATCGGAGTGACAAATCCTAATCTTGATTTATGCCAACTCAACAAGTACCATCGGAGACACCTGTAGAGCACCTTTATAATCACCCAGTTACGTTGTGACGTTTGGTAGCACACAAAGTGTTCCTCCGGTAATCGGGAGTTGCATAATCTCATAGTCATAGGAACATGTATAAGTCATGAAGAAAGCAACATCAGTAAACTAAACGATCAAATGCTAAGCTAACGGGATGGGTCATGTCAATGACATCATTCTCCTAATGATGTGATCCCGTTTATCAAATGACAAATCATGTCTATGGTTAGGAAACATAACCATCTTTGATCAACGAGCTAGTCAAGTAGAGGCATGCTAGTGACACTCTGTTTGTCTATGTATTCACACATGTATTATGTTTCCGGTTAATACAATTCTAGCATGAATAATAAACATTTATCATGATATAAGGAAATAAATAATAACTTTATTATTGCCTCTAGGGCATATTTCCTTCAGTCTCCCACTTGCACTAGAGTCAATAATCTAGGTCACATCTTTATGTGATTAGTTCACATCTCCATGTGACTAACACCCAAAGGGTTTACTAGAGTCAATAATCTAGTTCACATCGTTATGTGATTAACACGCAAAGAGTGATGATGTTCTGCTTGTGAGAGAAATTTAGTCAACAGCTCTGTCACATTCAGAGCCGTATGTATTTTGCAAATTTTCTATGTCTACAATGCTTTGCACATAGCTACTCTAGCTAATTGCTCCCACTTTCAATATGTATCTAGATCGAGACTTAGAGTCATCTAGACCGATGAAAAAAGCTTGCATCGACGTAACTCTTTATGATGAACTCCTTTATCACCTCCATAACCGAGAAATATTTCCTTAGTCCTCTAAGGATAATTTTGACCGCTGTCCAGTGATCTACTCCTAGATCACTATTGTACTCCCTTGCCAGAATGATGCTAAGGTATACAATAGGACTGGTAAATAGCATAGCATACTTTATAGAACCTATGACCGAGGTATAGAGAATGACTTTTCATTCTCTTTCTATTTTCTGATGTGGTAGGGTTTTGAGTCTTTACCCAACTTCACACCTTGCAACACAGGCAAGAACTCCTTCTTTGACTGTTTCATTTTGAACTACTTCAAAATCTTGTCAAGGTATGTACTCATTGAAAAAACTTATCAAGCGTCTTGATCTATCTCTATAGATCTTGATGCTCAATGTGTAAGCAGCTTTATTGAGGTCTTTCTTTGAAAAACTCTTTTCAAACACTCCTTTATGCTTTCCAGAAAATTCTACATTATTTCCGATCAACAATATGTCATTCACATATACTTATCAGAAATGATGTAGTGCTCCCACTCACTTTCTTGTAAATACAGGCTTCACCGCAAGTCTGTATAAAACCATATGCTTTGATCACTTTATCAAAGCATATATTCCAACTCCGAGATGCTTGCACTAGTCCATAGATGGATCGCTGGAGCTTGCTCACTTTGTTAGCACCTTTTAGGATCGAAAAAACCTTCTGGTTGCATCATGTACAACTCTTCTTTATGAAATCCATGAAGGAATACAGTTTTGACATCCATTTGCCAGATTTCATAAAATGCAGCAACTGCTAACATGATTCAGACAGACTTTTAAGCATCGATATGAGTGAGAAAATCTCATCGTAGTCAACACCTTGAACTTGTCGAAAACATTTTTTGACAATTCGAGTTTTGTAGATAATAACACTACTATTAGCGTCCGTCTTCCTCTTGAAGATCCATTTATTCTTAATGACTCACCGATCATCGGGCAAGTCAATCAAAGTCCATACTTTGTTCTCATACATGGATCTCATCTCAGATTTCATGGCCTCAAGCCATTTCGCGGAATCTGGGCTCATCATCGCTTCCTCATAGTTCGTAGGTTCGTCATGGTCAAGTAACATGACATCCAGAACAGGATCACCGTACCACTCTGGTGCGGATCTCACTCTGGTTCACCTACGAGGTTCGGTAGCAGCTTGATTTGAAGTTACATGATCATCATCATTAGCTTCCTCACTAATTGGTGTAGGAGTCACAGGAACAGATTTCTGTGATGAACTACTTTCCAATAAGGGAGGAGGTACAGTTACCTCATCAAGTTCTACTTTCCTCCCACTCACTTCTTTCAAGAGAAACTCCTTCTCTAGAAAGGATCCATTCTTAGCAACCAATGTCTTGCCTTCGGATCTGTGATAGAAGGTGTACCCAACTCTCTCCTTTGGGTATCCTATGAAGACACATTTCTCCGATTTGGGTTTGAGCTTATCAGGATGAAATCTTTTCACATAAGCATTGGAACCCCAAACTTTAAGAAACGACAACTTTGGTTTCTTGCCAAACCACAGTTCATATGGCGTCGTCTCAACGGATTTAGATGGTGCCCTATTTAACGTGAATGCAGCAACCAATGGGGACATTGTTGATGATCACACTGGCAAAGAATCAGTCATATTTGAAACCTTCAAAGAAAGAATTGGCACCGCCGAACCCCACAACATGAAATTTGACCTGTCCCGTATCATTAAGAAATATGAGGGTCTTGACCAACTTACCCTCCCGTTCACACATGACGAGATTGATCAGGTTATTATAGAAATGCCAGCGGACCGTGCACCTGGTCCGGATGGTTTCACCGGAGTTTTTTTGAAACGTTGCTGGCCCATCATCAAAGAGGACTTTTACCGGCTCTGCAACCAATTCCATGAGGGCGGTCTCAATCTGGAGAGTATTAATGATGGTTTCATTACTCTAATCCCTAAGATAAATTCTCCAGCCTCAGTTAATGATTTCCGACCGATTACTTTACTTAACTGCTGTCTGAAAGTGGTCACAAAAATCTTGGGCAACTGTTTGCAAAAAGTGATCTTAAAGATAATACATCGCAACCAATACGGGTTTCTCAAGGGTAGATCCATTCAAGACTGCCTCGCTTGGGCATATGAATATATTTAACAATGTCAATCATCAAAAAAGGAAGTCATCCTTCTCAAATTAGACCTTCTGAAGGCATTTGATACCATTGAACATGAAGCAATGATTAAAATTATGGCAAGTATGGGATTCAATGAAAAATGGTTGAATTGGATGTGATGCATTTTCTCTTCTGGGAAATCTTCTGTCCTCCTTAATGGCACCCCGGGACGACAATTCCACTGTAAGTGCAGGGTGAGACAAGGAGATCCGCTGTCCCCGCTTCCCTTTGTCCTCGCAGCTGATCTCCTCCAAGCGGCCATTAATGATGCTTTTGCTCGTAATGAAATTCAGTTGCGTTTCCTAGCACGCAACCAGTCAGACTATCCGGTAATACAATACGCTGATGACACCATCCTAGTGTTACCAGCTTGCCCCCAACAAGCTTTGGTTCTGAAAAACATCTTAACTTATTATGCCACCTCTGTTGGACTGAAAATAAACTTCCATAAGTCAACAATCATTCCTATCAACTGTGCCGCAGACCGCTGTGATCAGATGGCGCGTATCTTTGGATGTGTCATAGGAAAAATGTCGTTTACATATCTCGGGCTGCCACTGGGAACAACAAGGCCCACCGTTCAAGACCTGACGCCTCTAGTATGCATGGTAGAAAGATGGTTATCTGCAACTCTCAATATGATCTCCTACAGAGGAAAGCTTTCACTTCTCAACTCGGTGATCACCTCTCTAGCCATCTTCGCACTATGCACTTTGCGCTTGCCAACCAAAATCATTGAGTTGCTGGACAAGATTCGACGAAAATGCCTTTGGACCAAAAAAACTGACCAAGGCGACAAATGTAATTCCTTGGCATCTTGGGACATGGTGTGCAAACCCAAAACAAGTGGAGGATTGGGAATCATTGACCTTCGTATTCAAGGAGATGCATTGCTGCTCAAATTCCTTCATAAATTTTATAACAACTAGGACGTGCCCTGGGTTCAGCTTATTAAAGACACATATTATGACGGACGGATCCCACATGCATCAGACTCTTGCAGCTCATTCTGGTGGAGGGATGTAACTAAACTCATGCCAGTCTTTCGGGGAATCACAAAGGTCCAAGTAGTCACTGGTACCACAATCCTATTCTGGAAGGATGATTGGTGTGATAACATCCTATCCGAGGTGTACGCACGTGCTTTTTCATATGCCAATGACGAGGACATCTCGGTTAAGGATTTCTTGGCCATCACATCACTCCAGAAAGCGTTTCATCTTCCCCTCTCTCCACAAGCACTTGATGAAGTAAGGAAAATCCAGATGGACACCAGAGAAATTGTTCTGACGAATGCAGAGCTACGCAATGATATCTAGACATATACTTGGGGAGACAAAGAATATACCACTCACAAATATTATACTTTCTGCTTCAGAGATATCCAAGGACATTAAGTATTTCACTGGCTATGGAAATCCAAATCAACCATGAAGATCAAAGTTTTCAGCTGGCTACTACTATCTGACCGCTTAAACACAAGGAACATGCTCAAGCGGCGACGCTACAACATTGGGCATAATCATGACTGCATACTTTGTGGACAGCACATAGAAGAAACTCTGGAACATTTGTTCTTTGATTGTCACATCAGCACACAATGTTGGTCCACGCTTGGAATTGGTTGGCACCAGGGGAGGACAAGACTAGACAAGGTTTCAATGGCAAAACAAGCTTGGGGAAGGCCACTGTTCATGGAAGTTTTCCTATTGGCAGCGTGGAGCATATGGAAGGAATGCAACAACAAACACTTTAGGGGGATTGCTCCATCCCGTCTAGCTTGGCTTAACAGACTCAAGTCTGATTTTTCACTCCTAACCTATAGGGTCAAGGAGAAGCACAAACATCTCATCCCTCTACTCTTGTCTTGCCTTCATTAGAGTAGCCTTTTGACCTTTTCCCAAAGGGAAAATGGAGATGTAAAGTAAAACCATGTAACTTACCACCATTATTAATTTCATTCTTTCATAGTAGGGGGTTCCCCTACTGTTCACGGTAAAAAAAAGTGAATGCAGCTGTCTCTAATGCATAACCCCAAAATGATAGTGGTAAATCGGTAAGAGACATCATAGATTGCACCATATCTAATAAAGTACGGTTACGATGCTCGGACACACCATTACGCTGTGGTGTTCCAGGTGGCGTGAGTTGAGAAACTATTCCGCATTGTTTCAAATGAAGACCAAACTCATAACTCGAATATTCTCCTCCACGATCAGATCATAGAAACTTTGTTTTCTTGTTACGATGATTTTCCACTTCACTCTGAAATTATTTGAACTTTTCAAATGTTTCAGATTTATGTTTCATCAAGAAGATACCCATATCTTACTCAAATCATCTATGAAGGTCAGAAAATAACGATACCCTCCGCGAGCCTCAACAGTCATCGGACTGCATACATCAGTACGTATTATTTCCAACAAGTCTGTTGCTCGCTCCAATGTTCTGGAGAACGGAGTCTTAGTCATCTTGCCCATGAGGCATGGTTCGCAAGCATCAACTGATACATAATCAAGTGATTCCAAAAGCCCATCAGCATGGATTTTCTTCATGCGCTTTACACCAATATGACCTAAACGGCAGTGCCACAAATAAGTTGCACTATCATTATTAACTTTTCATCTTTTTGGCTTCAATATTATGAATATGTGTATCACTACGATCGAGATTCAATAAACCATTCACCTTGGGTGTATGACCATTGAAGGTTTTATTCATGTAAGCAGAACAACAATTATTCTTTGACTTTAAATGAATAATCGTATTGCAATAAACATGAGCAAATCATATTCATGCTTAACACAAACACCAAATAACATTTATTTAGGTTCAACACTAATCCCGAAAGTATAGGGAGTGTACGATGATGATCATATCAATCTTGGAACCACTTCCAACACACATTGTCACTTCACCCTTAACTAGTCTCTGTTCATTATGCAAGTCCCATTTCGAGTTACTAATCTCAGCAACTGAACTAGTATCAAATACTGAGGGGTTGCTATAAACACTAGTAAAGTACACATCAATAACATGTATATCAAATATACCTTTATTTACATTGCCATCCTTCTTAGCGGCCAAATACTTGGGGCAGTTCTGCTTCCAGTGACCAGTCCCTTTGCAGTAGAAGCACTTAGTCTCAGGTTTAGGTCTAGACTTGGGATTCTTCACTTGAGCAGCAACTTGCTCGCCGTTCTTCTTGAAGTTCCCCTTCTTCCGTTTGCCCTTTTATTGAAACTAGTGGTCTTGTCAACCATCAACACTTGATGCTTTTCTTGATTTCTACCTTCGTCGATTTCAGCATCACGAAGAGCTTGGGAATCGTTTCTGTTATCCCTTGCATATTATAGTTCATCACGAAGTTCCAGTAACTTGGTGATAGTGACTAGAGAATTCTGTCAATCACTATCTTATCTGGAAGATTAACTCCCACTTGATTCAAGTGATTGTAGTACTCGGACATTCTGAGCACATGCTCACAAGCTCAGCTATTCTCCTCCATCTTGTAGGCAAAGTGCTTGTCAAAGGTCTCATACCTTTCGACATGGGCATGAGTATGAAATACTAATTTCAACTCTTGGAACATCTCATATGCTCCGTGGAGTTCAAAACATCTTTGAAGCCCCGATTCTAAGCCGTAAAGCATGGTGCACTAAACTATCAAGTAGTCATCATACTGAGCTTTTTAAAACTTTCATAACGTCTGTATCTACTCCTACAATAGGTCCATCACCTAGCGGTGCATCAAGGACATAATTCTTCTGTGCAGCAATGAGGATATTCCTCAGATCACGGATCCTATCCGCATCATTGCTACTAACATCTTTCAACTTAGTTTTTCTCTAGGAACATATCAAAATAAACGGGGAGCTACATCGCAAGATATTAATCTACAACATAGATATGCAAATACTATCAGGACTAAGTTCATGATAAATTTAAGTTCAATTAATCATATTACTTAAGAACTCCCACTTAGATAGATATCCCTCTAGTCATCTAAATGATCACGTGATCCAAATCAACTAAACCATGTCCGATCATCACGTGAGATGGAGTAGTTTTCAATGGTGAACATCACTATGTTGATCATATCTACTATATGATTCACGCTCGACCTTTCGGTCTCCAGTGTTCCGAGGCCATATCTGCATATGCTAGGCTCATCAAGTTTAACCCGAGTATTCCGTGTGTGCAAAACTGGCTTGCACCCGTTGTATGTGAACGTAGAGCTTATCACACCCGATCATCACGTGGTGTCTCGGCATGACGAACTGTCGCAACGGTGCATACTCAGGGAGAACACTTATACCTTGAAATTTAGTGAGAGATCATCTTAAAATGCTACCGTCGAACTAAGCAAAATAAGATGCATAAAGGATAAACATCACATGCAATCAAAATATGTGACATGATATGGCCATGATCATCTTGCGCCTTTGATCTCCATCTCCAAAGTACCGTCATGATCTCTATCGTCACCGGCATGACACCATGATCTCCATCATCTTGATCTCTATCAACGTGTCATCATATGGTCGTCTCGCCAACTATTGCTCTTGAAACTATTGCTATCGCATAGCGATAAAGTAAAGCAATTATTTGGCGCTTGCATCTTATGCAATAAAGAGACAACCATAAGGCTCCTGCCAGTTGCCGATAACTTCAACAAAACATGATCATCTCATACAACAATTTATATCTCATCACGTCTTGACCATATCACATCACAATATGCCCTGCAAAAACAAGTTAGACGTCCTCTACTTTGTTGTTGCAAGTTTTACGTGGCTGCTACAGGCTAAGCAAGAACCGTTCTTACCTATGCATCAAACCACAACGATATTTCATCAAGTTAGTGCCGTTTTAACCTTCAACAAGGACCGGGCGTAGCCACACTCGGTTCAACCAAAGTTGGAGAAACTGACACCCGCCAGCCACCTGTGTGCAAAGCACGTCGGTAGAACCAGTCTCACGTAAGCGTACGCGTAATGTCGGTCCGAGCCGCTTCATCCAAGAATACCACCGAACCAAAGTATGACATGCTGGTAAGCAGTATGACTTGTATCACCCACAACTCACTTGTTTTCTACTCGTGCATATAACATCTACGTATAAACCTGGCTCTGATACCACTATTAGGGAACGTAGTAATTTCAAAAAAATTTCTACAGACACACAAGATCATGGTGATGCATAGCAACGAGAGGGGAGAGTGTATCCACGTACCCTCGTAGACCGAAAGCGGAAGCGTTAGCACAACGCGGTTAATGTAGCCGTATGTCTTCATGATTCGACCGATCCAAGTACCGAACACATGGCACCTCCGAGTTCAGCACACGTTCAGCTCGATGACGGTGATGATGATGCTACCGACACAGGGCTTCGCCTAAGCACCGCTACGATATGATCGAGGTGGATTATGGTGGAGGGGGGCACCACACACGGCTGGGAGAGATCAACAGATCAACTTGTGTGTTCTAGGGTGCCCCCTTGCCCCCGTATATAAAGGAGCAAGGGGGGAGGCGCGCCAGGAGGAGGAGTCCTCCTCCTAGTAGGAGTAGGACTCCCCTTTCTTCCTACTCCTACTAGGAGGAGGAAAGGAAGGAGGAGAGGGAGAAGGAAGGAGATGGAGGAAAAGAAGGAAAGGGGGGCCGCCCCCTAGTCCAATTCGGTTTGGGCTAGGGGGGCCACGCGCCCTGCCTCCTCTCTTCCACCACTTGGACCATGAGGCCCATTACTTCTTCCTCGTATTCCCGTAAGTCCCCGGTACCCCGAAAAATACCCGAATCACTCGGAACCTTTCTGATGTCCGAATATAGTCGTCCAATATATCGATCTTTACGTCTCGACCATTTCGAGACTCCTCATCATGTCCCCGATCTCATTCGGGACTCCGAACTACCTTTGGTACATCAAATCACATAAACTCATAATACCGATCGTCATCGAACGTTAAGCGTGCGGACCCTACGGGTTAGAGAACTATGTATACATGACCGAGACACGTCTCCGGTCAATAACCAATAGCGGAATCTGGATGTTCATATTGGCTCCTACATATTCTACGAAGATCTTTATCGGTCAAACCGCATAACAAAATACGTTGTTCCCTTTGTCATCTGTATGTTACTTGCCCGAGATTCGATCGTCGGTATCTCAATACCTAGTTCAATCTCGTTACCGACAAGTCTCTTTACTCGTTCCGTAATGCATCATCCTGCAACTAACTCATTAGTTACATTGCTTG
The DNA here is from genome assembly GCF_056163025.1 of Triticum urartu. NCBI lineage: Eukaryota > Viridiplantae > Streptophyta > Magnoliopsida > Poales > Poaceae > Triticum > Triticum urartu. The sequence goes on from NC_141877.1 coordinate 279,825,027, forward strand.
CAAGGCTTATAGTGATGTGCATTACCGAGAGGGCCCAGAGATACCTCTCCGACAATCCGAGTGACAAATCCTAATCTTGATTTATGCCAACTCAACAAGTATCATCAGGGACACCTGTAGAGCACCTTTATAATCACCCAGTTATGTTGTGACGTTTGGTAGCACACAAAGTGTTCCTCTGGTAATCGAGAGTTGCATAATCTCATAGTCATAGGAACATGTATAAGTCATGAAGAAAGCAACAACAGTAAACTAAACGATCAAATGCTAAGCTAACAGAATGGGTCAAGTTAATCACATCATTCTCCTAATGATGTGATCCTGTTTATCAAATGACAACTCATGTCTATGGTTAGGAAACATAACCATCTTTGATCAACGAGCTAGTCAGGTACAGGCATACTAGTGACCCTCTGTTCGTCTATGTATTCACACATGTATTATGTTTCCGGTTAATACAATTCTAGCATGAATAATAAACATTTATCATGATATAAGGAAATAAATAATAACTTTATTATTGCCTCTAGGGCACATTTCCTTCGTTAATGACCATAATTCAAATTTGAACTACATCTACATGCAACGCCTAAGCAAAACAGTTTGAAAAATCATATTTTTGTGTACTTGTGTGCGAGTTAATTCCATGTGCAGTCAATCAGAAGGAATTTTAAAACATATTGGTCTCACGATATGGACACATGCATACGTATGCATGGAGTGCCATGTCATTTTAATTCAAAAAAAATAAAAAAATGATCAGAAAACCATGAAACCTTGCTTGATTTAATGGCATGCCACCAAGATGATGTGGTAAAAAATTGGCCTGTTTGACGAAAGTTTGGACACACACCCCTCACAAACCAGAGCAACTCACTAGAAGGTTCATGGTTCCGAGAGGGAACAATGCATATTTGATAACGAACAGGAGATAGCTTCCTCTTACGGCCTTCAATTTTTTTCTTTTAACGTGCACTAATACAACTGTCATGTGAAAATTTGGAAAATTTCGGGGGTCATTTGACCTTTTAAAGACATTTAAGTGATTTTATAACCATTTAATGACTATAATTCAAATTTGAACTACATCTACATGGAACGCCTAACCATAACGGTCTGAATAATCATATTTTTGTGTACTTGTGTGCGAGTTAAAAAATCATCAGATGATGTACATATCTGCTGTTCAAAAAAGAAAATGTAAAGATCTGGCAAGACAACCGGTCCCCACACGATGGGCACTCTATCTCGCGGCTCGAGGTTTGGTAGGTGAGTGGCGAGGATCATTAATCAGACATGATTCTGCATTGGAAACCGTCAGCTATTATATTCACACACGAATTTTGGCTATTATGTTCACACACGGATTTTGCTACGGGAATCGTGTGTAATTCAAACTATAGTACTCGGAAATTCTGGCGACCGGCGTGTGTACTGTCCCCGTCGATCTAGATTCCGGCTGCCAATAAATACTACCTTGCTCACATTATCCGCCTGCATTCTCATCTACATCCTCCCCTCGCTCGCCCTCTCTTTCTCTCTCTCTCAAATCTCTGCTATGGCACCGCCGGTCTGCCCACGCGCCAACGAGGAGTCGCCGCCCCCCGAGGATGCTCACTCGATTAGCAGCGACGAGGACCCCTACGCACCGCCTAACGAGGTTGCTCTGGACCCCCCAACTTTGGATTGGTTTTGGGGCCAGTACAATCTTTGTCTGTGGAAGTCGCTGCCGCCGGCTGAGAAAGCCAGGCAAGTGGCATTCAAGAAGGAGATGGCGGAGGAGGAAGCCAGGTACCAGGCTGCCTATGAAGCCCGTGATGCCGCCTGGAAAAGGCAGCGGCGGAGCTTTGGGGGCAGGTGCGTCATCGTGCCGAGGAGGTATACGAAGACGGGTACTTCGCGAGGAAGGTCATGGGCGCTGGGCGCCTCGTCGCTGTGTGGAGGTGGGCCAATAAGCTCCAGCGTGCCACCGACGAGGAGCTCTGGTGGGGGCCCAACAAAATGGCAAGATCATCCGCACGCATCCGCCAGCAAGAGGCAGATCATTACGTCAAGCACTGCGAGGCGGAGGAGGCGGAGTACTGCCGCCGCACCGGGAAGACGCCGCGCACCAAGGAGCTGCTGGCGAGGAGCTGTGGGAATACTGACCCCAGGAGGGATTATTAGTTTTAGTATTGTTTGTTTTCAATTTTATGCATTGTACCTAGTTGTTAAGTATCATCACGTATATATATGTGATGATATTATATATATTATGTGATGAACTAATGAACAATCAATATATATATATATATTATGAATTCCATTTTCTATCTGTTTTTGTATACTAATTTGAATCTAGCTGTTATCATCCACATATACAAAATGGAAAGCGTATATACACACATTCAAACAGAACATATAAAAATGAAAAACAGAGTACACACATTGAAACAGAGCAATACTATGTTTGCTGTGAATACATAGCTATCCACGTCGAAATGACTTTCCAAAATAAAATGCGTCCATGAGACCATGACCACCATCCCTTGCCTACAGTAGCTCTTAGCTCTGCCTGAACTCGTGCAGGCGTTCGTCCAAGCGGTCGACACGCTCGCGATACATCTGGAGCGTGATCTCGAGCTCTGATACGTCTCCAACGTATCTATAATTTATGAAGTATTCATGCTATTATATTATCAACCTTGGATGTTTTATATGCATTTATATGCTATTTTATATGGTTTTTGGGACTAACTTATTAACCTAGAGCCCAGTTCCAGTTTCTGTTTTTTCCTTGTTTTAGAGTATCGCAGAAAAGGAAAACCAAACGGAGTCCAATTGACCTGAAACTTGACGGAGATTATTTTTGGACCAGAAGAAGGCCATGGAGTAAAAGAGTTGGGCCAGAAGAGTCCCGGGCTGCCCACGAGGGTGGGAGGCGCGCCCACCCCCTGGGCATGCCCCCTACCTCGTGGACAGCCCGGAGACCCCCCTGACTTGTTCTCGACGCCAAAACCTCTTATATATACAGAAACCTCCAGAAATTAACCTAGATCTGAAGTTCCGCCGCCACAAGCCTCTGTAGCCACGAGAAATCAATCTAGGCCCTCTCTGGCACCCTGCCGGAGGGGGCCATCATCACCAGAGGCTATGGAGGAGGATTTCGGAGGGGACATCATCACCATGAAGGCCAAGGACCAGAGGGAGAACCACTCCCCATCCAGGGGGAGGCCATGGAGGAGGAAGCACAAGGGGGAGAACCTCTTCTCCTCTCTCTCGGCGGCGCCAGAGTGCCATCGGGAGGGGAATCATCGCCGCGGTGATCGTCTTCATCAACATCACCATCATCATCACCATCCTCATCTCTTTTACGCGGTCCACTTACCCGCACCCCGCTGTAATCCCTACTTGAACATGGTGCTTTATGCCACATATTATGATCCAATGATGTGTTGCCGTCCTATGATGTTTTGAGTAGATATCCCTTGTCTTTGGGTTGATTGATGATCTAGATTAGTATGAGTTGTATGTTTTATTTTGGTGCTGTCCTATTGTGCCCTCCGTCTCGTGCAAGCGTGAGGGATTCCCGCTGTAGGGTGTTGCAATATGTTCATGATTCGCTTATAGTGGGTTGCTTGAGTGACAGAAGCATAAACCCGAGTAAGGGGGTTGTTGCGTATGGGATAAAGGGGACTTGATGCTTTAATGCTATGGTTGAGTTTTACCTTAATGATCTTTAGTAGTTGAGGATGCTTCCTAGAGTTCCAATCATAAGTGCATATGATCCAAGAAGAGAAAGTATGTTAGCTTATGCCTCTCCCTCATATGAATTTGCAATGACGACTACCGATCTTGTTAACAATTGCCTAAGAAAATTCCGCACACTGATCCACCATTATTCCACACTCGCTATTTATAATATTTAGTAATATATTCTAACTTTATGATAACATCACCTACTTTTATATTTTATCTCTCCGATACCATGCAAAGTTATCCTCTTCATACCCACAACGTAATTTTATTTCTCGTTTCTAGTTGGACGCAAACTTTCGGTGTATGTAGAGTCGTATCAGTGGCAGATAGGACTGGAGAGAATATTGATCTTACCTTTAGCTCCTTGTGGGTTCGACACTCCATACTTATCACTTCCACCTTTGGGAATTGCTACGATGATTCCCTGCACTTGGGGATTATCAAGCTCCAAGTTGGCTATTTCATCGGAGATCACCAGCTCGAGGATGCGATGGCCATGTTCCTCGACTGCGCCCAGGTGGACACCTGGGCCAAGGAGGCGGTCGAGCCTACGGACCAGCGCGTTGGCATCCAGCGGGCCGCGGACAAGGCGAACGACGGCACCCATGTGAATGGCATAGTGCCGTCCGGTGCAAGTACGGCGCGGCCGGCCTCTGGTGCAAGTACGGCGCTGAGGGCCTCTGCCCACTCCTGGCGAGGAATGGGGGTACTGACGGGACGTGTACCCAGCTGTGACGCCGTGTCGACAGCAGGCAAGCGCCGATGGATCCGCTCTTGCTGTGTGGCGTGCCGCGCCTCTCGCTCTGCGGCGCTCCAACGGTCTTGTTGTGCGGCGAGCTGCAGCCTATCGGCGCGGACGCGCCTAGCTTGCTCTGCGGCGCGCCATCGATCATGTTGTGCAGCGAGCTGCAGCCTGTTGGCGCTGACATGCCTATCTTGATCTGTGGCGCTCAACTGCCATGCGCCAAAGGTCTTCTCAATCCTGGCTATGATACGCATCACGGTGTCATCCATCGCGTTGTCGGGGAGCGCCTCGGCCTCGACGGGCTGTGGCGCCTGCTTGTTTTCCTCGTCGACGAGGTTGATGGCAGAGGCGGCGCTTTGGTGGGTTGGCATGCTTGGAAAAGGTGGATGTGCTATAGGCTGCGCTTGTCGCCTCCGTGCGCCGCGCGCTACCTATGCGCAATATCGTTGGGTGACGGGAAATGGTGGCGTGTTCATAAAACGCCATCAATTAATGGAAACTTAGCATAGAAGGAACATCGAGCTAGCATAAGAAGTAGATGATGATCAGATGAACACGGACCACACTAGGGAACCTATCAGTGATGAATTCAGCAATCCCAAACGGATGAATTAGAAGCAATCGTCTGTGTTATTTTCGGTCTTTGCACACATTTATGATTACAGACCTGTTTGCGGCATATCACACACATCTTGTTATATTGAACCATTTCTGTTCTCTTGTCTCAATGCAAATAGTTCATCCGAGTGAACCGCATGCCGTATATCGCACACACCTTCATCTGGCTGCCTGTTTCTTTTGTGTTGCCTAATCACAAACAGTTCATCCGAGTGAACCGTATGCTGTATATCACACACACCTTCATCTGGCTGCTCGTTTATTTTGTTCCTCCTCATCACAAACAGTTAATTTAGCTGAACTGTATGCCCTGCATCGCACACGCAACTAAAATCTGAACCGTGTTTGATGCATCCTCCATCGCAAACGTTTTGCACCTTTTTTGATGGTTATTATACACCACCGTTTGTGATTCGAAGGGTGTCTAATCGTAGTGTCGCGTTAGCAGCAACCTCCAGTAGTGTGAGTGATAGAAACACAAACATGGACGAGTGGGTTATGGCGTATGGGAATAAAGAGGACTTGATACTTTAATGCTATGTTTGGGTTTTACCTTAATGATCTTTAGTAGTTGCGGATGCTTGCTAGAGTTCCAATCATAAGTGCATATGATCCAAGAAGAGAAAGTATGTTAGCTTATGCCTCTCCCTCGTATAAAATTGCACTAATGATTACCGGTCTAGTTATCGATTGCCTAGGGACAAATAACTTTCTTGTGACAAAAAGCTCTCTACTAAAACTAAATTAGTTGTGTCTTTATCTAAACAGCCCCTAGTTTTTATTTACGTGCTCTTTATTATCTTGCAAACCTATCCGACAACACATACAAAGTACTTCTAGTTTCATACTTGTTCTAGGTAAAGCAAACGTTAAGCATGCGTAGAGTTGTATCGGTGGTCGATAGAACTTGAGGGAATATTTGTTCTACCTTTAGCTCCTCGTTGGGTTTGACACTCTTACTTATCGAAAGAGGCTACAATTGATTCCCTATACTTGTGGGTTATCAAGACCTTTTTCTGGCGCCGTTGCCGAGGAACAAATAGCGTGGGGTGAATATTCTCGTGTGTGCTTGTTTGCTTTATCACTAAGTAGATTTTATTTGTTGTTCTAAGTTGTTATCTATCTTTAATTATCGATATGGAACATGAAATACCAAAAAATAGGTATACTTGCTACTCATGGAGATGGGGAACCTCCTAAAACCCTCGATGCTCATTATGTGAAAGATATTATGCACTACTTTAATAATCCAGAGAAAACCCCATTCAATTATATGATGGGAGACACGTTGGATCAATGTGAATACTTTAGGGATTATCGCTTGACTCAAAAAGGGAAACTATTATGGGATCAAATTCGTATATTGCATTGGTATGCTCGGCAACTATGCTTGAGATATGATTATACTTGTTGCTCTAGGATGAAGGCTCCACACCTTTCCTTTTCATGCAAATTTAATGATAATGAAACCTTAGCTTCTTATGCTAATGGTATATATGATTACTATGATGTGGAACGAATAGAAGAATTTGTTGCTTTTAAGGGTGCTTATGAAATTGAATCTTTGTTTAAAAAGTGTGAAAATCTTTATGATGTTGTTTACAGACCTGAAAATTTTGCTACACTTAAATATTGTTATGAGAATTATGAATAAAATACAGATATTGATGCATATATTGAGGACTCCTCCGCTGTCAAGAGGATACTAAAAATTTGCAGGAAACTATGGAAGAAGAAATTGCTGAAATTGTGAGCTCATTAGATGAAAAAGATGAGGAGGAGAGTGAAGAACAAAAGCAGGAAGAGCGGATTAGCTACCCGGGCCCACCTTCTAATGAGAGTTACCCTCCAACTCATACATTGTTTAATGTCCCTTCGTTCTTACAGAAGGATGAATGCTATGATAATTGCTATGATCCCGTTGATTCATTTGAAATATCCCTTTTTGATGAACTTGATAATTGCTATGCTTGTGGCCAAGATGCCAATATGAATTATGCTTATGGAGATGAACTTGCTATAGTTCCTTATGTTAAGAATGAAATTGTTTCTATTGCACCCATACGTGATAGTCCTATTATCTTTTTGAATTCTCCAAACAACACAATATCAGAGAAGTTTGTTCTTATTAATGATTATATTTATGGGTTGCCTTTTACCGTTGCACGTGATAATTTTGATGAATGTAATATGCATGTGCTTTCTGCTCCTACTTGCAATTATTATGAGAGAGGAACTACATCTCCACCTCTCTATGTTTCCAACACGATAAAATTGCAAGAAACTACTTATGCTATGTATTGGCCTTTACTTGATGTGCATGAATTGTTCTTGTATGACATGCCGATGCATAGGAAGAGAGTTAGACTTCTTCATTGCATGATTTATGTTTCTTTGTGCTCATTACTAAATGCCAAATCATTGTTAATTAAAAGTGGCTTTGATATACCTTGGGATCCAGGCGGACCCATTACTTGAGCACCTTATGCCTAGCTTAATGGCTTTAAAGAAAGCGCTGCCAGGGAGACAATCCATAAGTTTTAGAGAGTCATTTATTTCTGTTGAGTGCTTTTATAAAGTTTAAAAACAAAAATATAGAGGGGAACTTAAAACTTTTTCACAAAAGAGAAGCATTGGAAGTTATGCATTGGAGAGTGAGGGTCGACCTTGAACACTTGTGTTCATGCTCATGGAAACAATGTATAATTTTTCTTGAATATTCTCACAAAAATAATTATCCCCTTGTACAATTCCATTTTAGTATAGAAATAATGTGCCAAGATTTGCCTTTATGATAATTAGATTGCCTGTTTGGTTTGTGCGGTGCAAAAACATAAACTTTGGCTGTAGTGCGTGATTTTACATTTTTTACTGGAAATTCGAAATCTTCTGAAACTTTTTGCATAATACTTATATACAATTTTTTTAATTTTTCCTAATTTTTCAGAATTTTTGGAGTTACAAAAGTATGGTTGACGTTCAGATTACTACAAACTGTCCTGCTTAAGACAGATTCTGTTTTTGATGCATTGTTTTGCTAGTTTTGATGAAACTATCGATTTTATCGGTGGTATAAGCCATAGAGAAGTTATAATATAGTAGCTACAATGAAAAAATAAAATATGAATGAGTTTTCAACAGTACTTGAAGTGGTGATTTGTTTTATTATACTAACGGATCTCACGGTTTTTTTTAAGTTCTGTGTGATTGAAGTTTTCAAGTTTTGGGTAAGATCACGATGGATGAAGGAATAAGGAGTGGCAAGAGCCCAAGATTGGGGGTGCCCGAGGCAACCCAAGGTAATATTCCAGGACTCCCAAGCAATTAAGCTTGGGGATGCCCCGGAAGGCATCCCCTCTTTCTTCTAACGATCATCGGTAATTTTACTTGGAGCTATATTTTTATTCGTCACATGATATGCGTAAATCTTGGAGTGTCGTGTGCTTTTTATTTTTATTTTAATAATTCACCATGCTGATATGAGATAGTCCTTGGTTGATTTATAGAATTCTCTTTGCACTTCACTTATATCTTTTTAGTATGGCTTTATAGAATGCTTCATGTGCTTCACTTATATCATTTGAAGTTTGGATTGCCTGTTTCTCTACACATAGAAAACTGCCATTTGTAGAATCCTCTTTTGCTTCACTTATATTTGTTAGAGAGTGGGCATATCTTTTGTAGAAAGAATTAAACTCTCTTGCTTCACTTATATACATTTAGAGAGTTGGCAGGAATTGGTCATTCACATGGTTAGACATAAAATCCTACATAAAACTTGTAGATCATTGAATATGATATGTTTGATTCCTTGCAATAGTTTTGCGATATAAAGATGGTGGTATTAGAGTCATGCTAGTGGGTAATTGTGGATTGGTAGAAATACTTGTGTTAAGGTTTGTGATTCCCGTAGCATGCACGTATGGTGAACCGTTATGTGATGAAGTCGGAGCATGATTTATTTTTTGATTGTCTTCCTTATGAGTGGTGGTCGGGGACGAGCGATGGTCTTTTCCTACCAATCTATCCCCCTAGGAGCATGCGCATAGTACTTTGTTTCGATAGCTAATAGACTTTTGCAATAAGTATGTGAGTTCTTTATGACTAATGTTGAGTCCATGGATTATACGCACTCTCACCCTTCCATCATTGCTAGCCTCTTCGGTACCGTGCATTGCCCTTTCTCACCCCGAGAGTTGGTGCAAACTTCGCTGGTGCATCCAAACTCCATGACATGATACACTCTATCACACATAAGCCTCCTTATATCTTCCTCAAAGCAGCCACCATACCTACCTATCATGGCATTTCCATAGCCATTCCGAGATATATTTCCATGCAACTTCCATCATCATCATATACATGACTTCAGCATTTATTGTCATATTGCTTTGCATGATCGTAAGATAGCTAGCATGATGTTTTCATGGCTTGTCAGTTTTTTCATGTCATAGCTATGCTAGATCATTGCACATCCCGGTACACCGTCGGAGGCATTCATACAGAGTCATATATTTGTTCTAGCATCGAGTTGTAATATTGAGTTGTAAGTAAATAAAAGTGTGATGATCATCATTATTAGAGCATTGTCCTAGTGAGGAAAGGATGATGGAGACTATGATTCCCCCACAAGTCGGGATGAGACTTCGGACGAAAAAATAAAATAAAAAAAAGAGAAAAAAAGAGAAAGGCCAAAAAAAGGAAGGCCCAAAAAAGGAAAAAAATGAGAGAAAAAGAGAGAAGGGACAATGTTACTATCCTTTTACCACAGTTGTGCTTCAGAGTAGCACCATGTTCTTCATATAGAGAGTCTCTTGAGTTATCACTTTCATATACTAGTGGGAATTTTCACTATAGAACTTGGCTTGTATATTCCGATGATGGGCTTCCTCAAATGCCCGAGGTCTTCATGAGCAAGCAAGTTGGATGCACACCTACTTAGTTTCCAGTTTGAGCTTTCATACACTTATAGCTCTAGTGCATCCGTTGCATGGCAATCCCTACTCCTCGCATTGACATCAATTGATGGGTATCTCCATAGCCCGTTGATTAGCCGCGTCGATGTGAGACTTTCTTCCTTTTTGTCTTCTCCACACAACCTTCATCATCATATTCTATTCCACCCATAGTGCTATGTCCATGGCTTGCGCTCATGTATTGCGTGAGGGTTGAAAAAGCTGAAGCGCGTTAAAAAGTATGAACCAATTGCTCGGCTTGTCATCGGGGTTGTGCATGATTTGAATTGCTCGGCTTGGCATTCATATAGAGTCGCATCTTTGTTCTAGCATCGAGTTGTAATATTGAGTTGTAAGTAAATAAAAGTGTGATGATCATCATTATTAGAGCATTGTCCCAGTGAGGAGAGGATGATGGAGACTATGGTTCCCCCACAAGTCGGGATGAGACTCCGGATGAAAAATAATAATAATAAAATAGAAAAAATAGGACAAAAAAAGAGAGAGCCCAAAAAAACAAAAAAATGAGAGAAAAAGAGAGAAGGGGCAATGCTACTATCCTTTTACCACACTTGTGCTTCAAAGTAATACCTTGTTCTTCATAGAGAGAGTTTGTAACATCCCAAATTTTCAATTTGGAATGTTATACACTAGATCATCATGTATAACATATTTTCATGCATTTTGGTTGATCCTAGAAATTTCACGCAACTCAAGGACCTTCGGAGAGAGTTGGAGATTTCGTTATTTTCATATTTGAGAGTTTTCTCGAATTTGAAAAGAGGATCATTTGATTTATTTATTTCATCTTCAATAATTTTTCCGATATCAAAAATATGAGAGAGGGAATAATATGACTTTCCCAAAATTGAGGAAAAATGAAGATCTAATGAATAAATCAAATTTGGTTTTTGCCGGAGTTTGTTTGCTTTTTATTTGGATAGGGAAAAATGCGCATTTTCAAAAATTGCATTTTAGGCCCGGAGAAAAGTTCATTTTGTTTGACTCATTTTTAGGAGTCGGGGAAAATTTACTTTAGGAATTTTGGAGCTCATTTAGATTTTCTTTCTTTTGTTTTTCTGCGCGCGTAACCGTTTAAAAAAAAGGCTGGCCAGGCCCCAGCCCAGCCGCGTGCACGCCAGGCGCCAGGCGAGGCCGCCGCCTCTTCGCTCGAGGCCGAGTCCTAGCGGGACTTAGGTCGGTTAGCCCCCCCTCTTTCCTTGTTTCGTTTTCCTTTTCCTTCTCTTTTTCTTGCCCCCTACCCCAAGTCTCCTCACCCCTCACCTATATAAATACCCCCACACCCCCCCTCTCCTCACATCAATCCCAAGCCCCCTCTCCTCCTAAGCCGCAGCAAGCAGCAGCGCGCAGCCCCAAGCCTCTCTCCTCCCAAGCCGCGCCCCACCCCGCGCCCCTCACCCGCCGCCGCCGCCCTTTAGCCGCGCCGCCGCCGCCTTAGCCCGCCGCTGCCCGGAGCCCGCCTCCCGAGGTAGCCGCGCCGCCTCTTCTTTTCCTCAGTTCGGTTTTTCTTCTAGAAACCGTTTCGGTTCTTCTCTTTTTCTTTCGATTCTTTTCTTTTTCTTCCGGTTTTTGTTTCGGTTTTCTTCCGAAACCTTAGATCGGTTTTCGTTCTTCTTTCGGACCGTTCGTCCCAACGAACGTGATCACCGATTATTCCCCGGTTAACGAACGCCCGTTCATTTAACCATTCGTCTCTTTCTTTTCGACGGATTTATTCCGCGATCGTGATCTCAGATCCGATCTTCGTTCTAGTTTTTCTTCTCGCTCGTTTATCGGAATCAGGTGATTCAAGCGCCTGGAGTTTTGTCTCGAAACCGCCGTTCCGTCTAACCAACTTAAACAAGTTTTTGCCCCGGTAAAAATTTGACCTAGTTTCAACTTGCTAGAACTGAGTTGTTTTCTTCCACCGTTTGTTTTCCGTTTCTTTGTTCGGTTCTTTCTTTCTTTGCAACCGGAGTTCTTAAGTTGAACTTTCTGGTTCGTTCTCTTGTTCGAGTTTCACCTGTGCATTAGATGAGTACTTATTGTGTGCTTGTTGTTTGTCTGCGATAGGTCACCCAGATTGCGCCGCATGTTACTTCGAAACCCTAGGTCTCGCGGATCATCAGCAAGGCAAGTAACACTTTGATCATACCTTTTCTACAACCCATGTTTTATTGCATTAGATCAATCCTCTCACATTGCATGATTAGGATCTAATTAAATTGTGGGATGGGAAGTAGATGAGGTAGTACCTATTACCTGTATTATTATGAAACCTTTGGGAGTTACTTCTACGTTTGCTTATTATGCCATGCTATGCTAGTAGACGTGGATTGGGTGAGTGATATCCATGACAGATGTGAGTTTATTAATTTTAATGGTTTATCTAAGGTGGCAACTTAAACACACATCTGGGTGGATTGAGACACCTGATGTCTATCAGGACTTGCCTGTTTTTTTTGGACCGCCACCCAGGCTCAAAGGGATCATAAGATCTTTCATGCTAGAAACTTCCGTGTGCAGCCACATGCTACTATGGGCTCTGGCATAGTTGACTAAGTTGTGCGAACTATTACGGGGTGGACTAGCAGATGTAGGGGTTGTAGGTGGTACGGTCTACCCCACATGTAAGGTTCTAGCGCTTCTGAAAGACTGTGTCTCGGTCATCCGTTTCTCAAACACCCTGCAGTGCGAGAAACCAAACGGAGGTGATCGAGTCATGTGGGGAAAAGTGCGCAAACCTCTGCAGAGTGTACAAACTAATCATGATTAGCCGTGTCGCCGGTTATGGACAACTTGAGTATCTAGTACTTGAATATCATGTGAATCTCATCATGTTACTTCTAATTAATGTTGTTGGGTTTTAATTGTTCACTTAATTGGGATCGGAATGCTGTCAACCATTCTTGATGTTTCACAACCACCTTGATAGTTAAATAAATTTATTCCTTTGCAGTAGGGAAAAACTGGCTTTACGCAAAACTGTAACCATAGAGCTTTCCACCAGCCATATATGCATATAGTATAGCTGTTTCATTTCCATTACTCTCTATGTGTTACATTGCCAGCATATTCCATGTGCTGACCCGTTTTCGGGCTGCAACTTCTCATGTTGCAGACTTTTCAGACGACGAGTAAAGTGCTTTTAGGTCGTGGCCCTATACTCAGTGATGCCGTTGGAGTTGATGGACCCATTTATCTTCCGAGTCTTCCGCTGTTATCGACACTAGATGGCCTTAAGCCATTTTATTGTAATAAGTTCTCTTTGAGACAATGATGTAATAAGTGTGTGATTGCCACTCTGCTATAAATCCTTCGATGTACTGTGTGGTGTCAGCATTACTGATCCAGGGATGACACCTGAGCACAGAGCGCTTGATCCATTCGGGTCGGGTCGCGATAGAGATGGTATCAGAGCACACGCTGACTGTAGGACACGACCACTAAGTTAAAGCCATAGATCACCATTCTCTTCTCATTTTCTAACTCCTCATCTTTTCTACTCTCTTAGGATGACGAACGTGAAGATTAAGTACGCTCAACCGGATGAAGGCACACCTTTTGGTTTTCACCTGAAGGAAGTCACCAAGTACCTGAACGTTGGATTACCAAGCTTCACGGGAACCTTCAACGCCACTCTGCCTGAAGAGGAGCGCTGGAAGATTCAAGCTCACGTTCCGGGAAGGACATTCGCGCCAATCACGAAGCCTATAGATAGTGTTTTCAATGCACCAACCTGGAGTCTAGGAAGGAGCATGGCAGCTCATATCACCATAGGACGCATTGGAGAAGTTTATCAAGAAGACCTCAAGGACACTATTTACCAGATTTGCGGACGTCGAGATGAACATTGGGAGTTAGTCAGCACCAAGAAGGATAGATCCATTGCATCTTTCATCCAGGAGTTAAATCAGCACATTCGACGCCACGAGAACCAGATGTGCAATGATATGATAGAGTTGAAGAATGCAAAGGCAAGGATCATCGAGCTAGAAGGAGAACTGAAGTCTACACGCAAGGACTACATGGACGAGATCATAGCTCTAGCAAGACACAATGGCGATCTTAAGCAGGAGATTGAAGAACTCAAGAGGAAGTTAGCATCCAAGGAGGAGGACGAGTACGTCGCATGTCCAGACAACTACATCATCATCGACGACACCGATTCGGATCCAAGTGAACCCGACTTTGAAGACGAAGCTGGAGCAGATATCATGGAGTCTTCCACCGGTTCAAATTTCTAGATGACCACCAAATAGTAGTAGTATTCCCCCATGTAAACATTATAGTTCGAGCACTTTTGCGATAGTTTTAGACCGTTTGTAAGCCCTTGTTTGATTGAATGAAGTGATTTTGTGTGCATTTGCTCATGTGCATTTGGGTAGTGTTTTCCCTTTAGACCTCACTCTATTCTTAATTCTCGTCCTTTCTAAACCCTCAGATGCCTCCGAGACGTGACAATGGATTCCCACCGGAGCTCACTCAGTTGATCCAGCAGCAGAATCAATTGATGCAGATGTTAGTCCAGAACCAGCAGAACAACAACAACAACCCACCACCACCACCACCTGTTGACCACTTAGCTCGTTTCCTTAGGCTGAATCCGCCGGTATTTTCCAGTAGCACCGAGCCAATAGTAGCAGACGATTGGCTCCGCAAGATAGGAAGGGAGTTGACCACTACAGGATGCACGGATGGTGAGAAAGTGAAGTTTGCCGCTCACCAGCTTGACGGACCCGCGGCAGCATGGTGGGATAATTTCACAGCCACTTACCCTGTTGACACTGTCACATGGGATCAGTTTCAGCAAGCTTTCCGCACTGCCCATGTTTCAGCAGGAGCTATGGCCCTGAAGAAGCGTGAGTTTCGCAACTTACGCCAAGGAGGAAGGACAATTGGCCAGTACGTTTACGATTTCAGCAAGTTAGCACGTTATGCCCCAGATGACGTTGCTACGGATGCAGCTAAGCAGGAGAAGTTTCTGGAAGGACTGAATGATGAACTAAGCATGAAGTTGATGGTAGCGAGTTTCAACAACTACCAGGAGTTGGTAGATCGTGCCATCATGATTGAAGGAAAGCAACAGCAGATTGAGAACCGTAAGAGGAAGTATGGACAGGGGAAGTATAACTCTGGAGCCCAGCAAAAGCCCCGTTTTACCCCTAAACCGGGATTTCAGTTTCAGCATACCCATGGAGGAGGTAGCTCGCACAACCATAATGGCCACAAGAATGGTAATGGGAATGGAGGAAGCAACGGCCAGAACCGTACCACCCCATCGACCCCAACCAAGAGGGACCTGAGCCAAGTCACTTGTTTCAAGTGTTCCAAGACCGGACACTATGCCAATGAATGTCCTGAAGGCCAGAATGGAAATGGCAATGGAAGCTCCGGGAAGAAGCCGAACCCTTTCAATAGGGGACAGGTGAACCACGTTAATGTGGAGGAGGTTGAAGATCAGCCTGATGCAGTAATCGGTAAGTTTTTGGTTAAGTCATTTACCGCACGCGTTCTTTTTGATACTGGTGCATCGCATTCATACATATCAAGGGGATTTGTGGATAAATATAACCTGCCAACCCAAGCCCTTAGGTCACCCATGTTAGTAAGCTCACCAGGAGCGGAGTATATGGCTAGACGATGGTGTGATCGGTTACCATTAAGGATTGGTAACTATGTGTTTCCCTCAGACCTAATAGTATTGGAATCTCAAGGATTGGATGTGATATTAGGCATGGATTGGTTATCAAAGTATGAAGGGAACATTGAATGTGCTAGTAAGTCAATTCTGCTTACCACACCCGAAGGAAGAAGGATCAAGTATGTATCCCGACATGTGCCAAACAAGACACAAGTAAACTGCCTAACAGGAGTTGTGCAAGAGGAAGTACCAGTGGTGAAGGATTTTCCTGATGTATTTCCTGAGGAATTACCAGGCATGCCATCGGATAGAGACATCGAGTTTTTGATTGAGTTATTGCCAGGTACAGGCCCAATATCGAAGCGACCGTACCGGATGCCAGCAAAGGATTTGGTGGAGATTAAGAATCAGATTAAGGAGTTATTGGATAAAGGTTACATTCGCCCAAGTTCTTCGCCTTGGGGATCACCCGTACTTTTAGTGGAAAAGAAGGATGGATCATTAAGGATGGTTGTAGATTATCGGGGATTGAATGAAGTAACCATCAAGAACAAGTACCCACTGCCAATGATCAACGATCTGTTCGATCGGTTGCAAGGAGCTAAAGTGTTTTCCAAGATCGATTTGCGATCAGGGTACCATCAGTTGAAGATTCGAGAGCAGGACATACCTAAGACAGCATTCACCACAAGATACAGACTGTATGAGTATACCGTTATGTCATTTGTATTGACTAACGCACCTGCCTATTTTATGAACCTGATGAACAAAGTGTTTATGGAGTTTTTGGATAAGTTCGTCGTAGTGTTCATTGATGACATCCTGGTTTATTCAAAGAATGAAGAGGAGCATAAGGAACATTTGCGTTTGCTTTTAGAGAAACTAAGGGAACATCAGTTATACGCCAAATTCAGCAAATGTGAGTTTTGGTTGAAGGAAGTTGGATTCCTCGGACACGTTATATCCGGAGAAGGTATAGCAGTTGACCCCACAAAGGTTGAGACCGTAACCGAATGGGAATCACCAACAACAGTTGGAGAGATCCGGAGTTTTCTTGGACTCGCAGGATACTACCGGAGATTCATTGAGAACTTTTCAAAGATTGCAAAGCCTATGACTGAATTGTTGAAGAAGGATACTAAGTTCAACTGGACTGAGGAGTGTGAGGCTAGTTTCCAGGAGTTGAAGAAACGTTTGGTTACCTCACCAGTATTGATTTTGCCAGATCAGACCAAGGATTATGAGGTGTATTGCGACGCTTCACGTCGAGGACTTGGAGCAGTGCTTATGCAGGAAGGAAGAGTTGTTTCATATGCTTCACGGCAACTGAAGCCTCATGAGTT
This sequence comes from Triticum urartu, assembly GCF_056163025.1. Taxonomy (NCBI): domain Eukaryota; kingdom Viridiplantae; phylum Streptophyta; class Magnoliopsida; order Poales; family Poaceae; genus Triticum; species Triticum urartu. The sequence continues at coordinate 279,842,070 of NC_141877.1, forward strand.
GAATTACGCCATGCATGATTTGGAGTTAGCAGCCGTAGTGCATGCATTGAAGACGTGGAGACATTTGCTCATTGGAAATCATTGTGAGGTGTACACGGATCACAAGAGTTTGAAGTACATTTTCACTCAGAAGGAGTTGAATCTCAGACAAAGGAGATGGTTGGAGCTCATCAAGGATTATGACATGAGATTGCATTACCATCCCGGAAAAGCTAATGTAGTAGCTGACGCATTGAGTCGTAAGAGCCATGTCAATACCCTAGTGACGGGGAAAGTACCAAAGGAGTTAGCAGAAAACCTTCGTGAGCTATGTTTGGAAATAGTTCCGAGAGGCTATGTAGCAGCATTGGAGATTCAGTCAACATTGATGGATAAGATCAGAGAAGCTTAGAAATCTGACAAGGAGATTGCTGCTATAAAAGAGAAATTGAGCGAAGGAAAAGCAAAGGGATTTCGTGAGGATGAGCACGATACCCTATGGTTTGAGGACCGTGTTTATGTGCCCAATGACCCGGAGATCAGGAAGTTGATTTTGCAGGAGGCGCATGATTCACCGTATTCGATTCACCCAGGGAATACCAAGATGTATTTGGATTTGAAGGAAACATTCTGGTGGACCGGAATGAAGAAGGATATTGCAGCATATGTAGCAGTTTGTGAGGTATGTCAGAGAGTAAAGGCAGAGCATCAGAAGCCAGCAGGATTGTTACAACCATTGCCGATACCCGAATGGAAGTGGGATAAGATAGGCATGGATTTTATCACAGGACTACCCAGGACGAAAGCAGGCTATGACTCGATATGGGTAGTAGTTGATCGTTTGACGAAGGTAGCACATTTTATTCCAGTTAAGACCACTTACACCAGTGCTAAGTTGGTAAAGATATATATGACTAGGATCATTTGTTTGCATGGAGTTCCGAGGAGTATCGTATCAGATAGAGGAACCCAATTTACCTCAAAGTTTTGGAATCAGTTGCATGAAACTTTAGGAACCAGACTAGAGTTCAGCACAGCTTTTCACCCGCAGACAGATGGACAGACCGAGAGAGTCAATCAGATTTTGGAAGATATGCTGAGAGCTTGTGCACTAGATTATGGATCTAGTTGGGACGATAACTTGCCGTATGCGGAGTTTTCTTATAACAACAGTTACCAAACTAGTTTGAAGATGGCACCTTTCGAAGCTTTATACAGAAGGAGGTGCAGGACACCGTTGTCATGGGACGAAGTTGGAGACCGTCAGTTCTTTGGACCAGATTTGATTAAGGAGTCTGAACGGAAAGTTAAGTTGATTCGAGATAGGCTCAAGGTAGCCCAGTCCAGGCAAAAGAGCTACGCAGATTCTAAACGCAAGGAGACAGTCTACGAGACCGGAGACAGAGTTTATCTTCGAGTATCCCCACTTCGAGGAGTTAAGCGCTTTGGAGTTAAGGGAAAGTTAGCACCGCGTTTCATTGGACCGTATAGGATCTTGCAACGTATGGGAGAAGTCTCTTATAAGTAGGAATTACCAGAGGAGCTGTCAGGAGTTCATGATGTATTCCATGTTTCTCAGCTAAAGAAATGTCATGCCGAGATGGCGGAGGTACCGCTAAGAGATACCGTGCCACTCGAAGCGATTCAGTTGAAGGATGACTTAACGTATGAGGAGAAGCCAGTCAAGATTCTCGATTATGCCAGCAGAGTTACCCGCAGCAAGGTTATCAAGTTTTGCAAAGTTCAGTGGAACCACCACTCAGAGGATGAAGCCACCTGGGAGAGAGAAGAAGATTTACTCAAGGACCACCCTCACCTATTTTCTAGCCAACCCGAATCTCGAGGGCGAGATTCATCTTAAGGGGGGTAGGTTTGTAACATCCCAAAATTTCAATTTGGAATGTTATACACTAGATCATCATGCATAACATATTTTCATGCATTTTGGTTGATCCTAGAAATTTCACGCAACTCAAGGACCTTCGGAGAGAGTTGGAGATTTCGTTATTTTCATATTTGAGAGTTTTCTCGAATTTGAAAAGAGGATCATTTGATTTATTTATTTCATCTTCAATAATTTTTCCGATATCAAAAATATGAGAGAGGGAATAATATGACTTTCCCAAAATTGAGGAAAAATGAAGATCTAATGAATAAATCAAATTTGGTTTTTGCCGGAGTTTGTTTGCTTTTTATTTGGATAGGGAAAAATGCGCGTTTTCAAAAATTGCATTTTAGGCCCGGAGAAAAGTTCATTTTGTTCGACTCATTTTTAGGAGTCGGGGAAAATTTACTTTAGGAATTTTGGAGCTCGTTTAGATTTTCTTTCTTTTGTTTTTCTGCGCGCGTAACCGTTTAAAAAAAAAGAGCAGCGCCCCGCCTTGGGCCAAGGCCCAGCCAGCAGGCCAGCCGGCCAGGCCCCAGCCCAGCCGCGCGCGCGCCAGGCGCCAGGCGAGGCCGCCGCCTCTTCGCTCGAGGCCGAGTCCCAGCGGGACTTAGGTCGGTTATCCCCCCCTCTTTCCTTGTTTCGTTTTCCTTTTCCTTCTCTTTTTCTTGCCCCCTACCCCAAGTCTCCTCACCCCTCACCTATATAAATACCCCCACACCCCCCCTCTCCTCACATCAATCCCAAGCCCCCTCTCCTCCTAAGCCGCAGCAAGCAGCAGCGCGCAGCCCCAAGCCTCTCTCCTCCCAAGCCGCGCCCCACCCCGCGCCCCTCACCCGCCGCCGCCGCCCTTTCGCCGCACCGCCGCCGCCTTAGCCCGCCGCCGCCGCCCTTTAGCCGCGCCGCCGCCGCCTTAGCCCGCCGCCGCCCGGAGCCCGCCTCCCGAGGTAGCCGCGCCGCCTCTTCTTTTCCTCGGTTCGGTTTTTCTTCTAGAAACCGTTCCAGTTCTTCTCTTTTTCTTTTGATTCTTTTCTTTTTCTTCTAGTTTTTGTTTCGATTTTCTTCCGAAACCCTAGATCGGTTTTCGTTCTTCTTTCGTACCATTCGTCCCAACGAACGTGATCACCAATTATTCCCCGGTTAACGAACGCCCGTTCATTTAACCGTTCGTCTCTTTCTTTTTGACGGATTTATTCCGCGATCGTGATCTCAGATCCGATCTTCGTTCTAGTTTTTCTTCTCGCTCGTTGATCGGAATCAGGTGATTCAAGCGCCTGGAGTTTCGTCTCGAAACCGCCGTTCCGTCTAACCAACTTAAACAAGTTTTTGCCCCGGTAAAAATTTGACCTAGTTTCAACTTGCTAGAACCGAGTTGTTTTCTTCCGCCGTTTGTTTTCTGTTTCTTTGTTCGGTTCTTTCTTTCTTTGCAACCGGAGTTCTTAAGTTGAACTTTCTGGTTTGTTCTCTTGTTCGAGTTTTACCTGTGCATTAGATGAGTACTTATTGTGTGCTTGTTGTTTGTCTGCGATAGATCACCCGGATTGCGCCGCTTGTTACTTCGAAACCCTAGGTATCGCGGATCATCAGCAAGGCAAGTAACACTTTGATCATACCTTTTCTACAACACATGTTTTATTGCATTAGATCAATCCTCTCACATTTCATGATTAGGATCTAATTAAATTGTGGGATGGGAAGTAGATTAGGTAGTACCTATTACCTGTATTATTATGAAACCTTTGGGAGTTACTTCTACGTTTGCTTATTATGCCATGCTATGCTAGTAGACGTGGATTGGGTGAGTGATATCCATGACAGATGTGAGTTTATTAATTTTAATGGTTTATCTAAGGTGGCAACTTAAACACACATCTGGGTGGATTGAGGCACCTGATGTCTATCAGGACTTGCCTGTTTTTTTTGGACCGCCACCCAGGCTCAAAGGGATCATAAGATCTTTGATGCTAGAAACTTCCGTGTGCAGCCACATGCTACTATGGGCTCTGGCATAGTTGACTAAGTTGTGCGAACTCTTACGGGGTGGACTAGCAGATGTAGGGGTTGTAGGTGGTACGGTCTACCCCACATGTAAGGTGCTAGCGCTTCTGAAAGACTGTGTCTCGGTCATCCGTTTCTCAAACACCCTGCAGTGCGAGAAACCAAACGGAGGCGATCGAGTCATGTGGGGAAAAGTGCGCAAACCTCTGCAGAGTGTACAAACTAATCATGATTAGCCGTGTCCCCGGTTATGGACAACTTGAGTATCTAGTACTTGAATATCATGTGAATCTCATCATGTTACTTCTAATTAATGTTGTTGGGTTTTAATTGTTCACTTAATTGGGATCGGAATGCTGTCAACCATTCTCGATGTTTCACAACCACCTTGATAGTTAAATAAATTTATTCCTTTGCAGTAGGGAAAAACTGGCTTTACGCAAAACTGTAACCATAGAGCTTTCCACCAGCCATATATGCATATAGTATAGCTGTTTCATTTCCATTACTCTCTATGTGTTACATTGCCAGCATATTCCATGTGCTGACCCGTTTTCGGGCTGCAACTTCTCATGTTGCAGACTTTTCAGATGACGAGTAAAGTGCTTTCAGGTCGTGGCCCTATACTCAGTGATGCCGTTGGAGTTGATGGACCCATTTATCTTCCGAGTCTTCCGCTGTTATCGACACTAGATGGCCTTAAGCCATTTTATTGTAATAAGTTCTCTTTGAGACAACGATGTAATAAGTGTGTGATTTCCACTCTGCTATAAATCCTTCGATGTACTGTGTGGTGTCAGCATTACTGATCCAGGGATGACACCTGAGCACAGAGCGCTTGATCCATTTGGGTCGGGTCGCGACAAGAGTCTCCTATGTTGTCACTTTCATATACTAGTGGGAGTTTTTCATTATAGAACTTGGCTTGTATATTCCGATGATGGGCTTCCTCAAATGCCCGAGGTATTCATGAGCAAGCAAGTTGGATGCACACCCACTTAGTTTTCAGTTTGAGCTCTCATACACTTATAGCTTTGGTGCATCCGTTGCATGGCAATCCCTACTCCTCACATTGACATCAATTGATGGGCATCTCCATAGCCGGTTGATTAGCCACGTCGATGTGAGAATTTCTTCCTTTTGTCTTCTCCACACAACCTCCACCATCATAATCTATTCCACCTATAGTGCTATATACATGGCTGACGCTCAAGTATTGCGTGAAAGTTGAAAGGGGTTGAGAACATTAAAAGTATGAAACAATTGCTTGGCTTGTCATCGGGGTTGTGCATGATGAAGTACTTTGTGTGATGAAGATGGAGCATAGCCAGACTATATGATTTTGTTGGGATAACTTTCTTTGGCCATGTTATTTTGAAAATACATGATTTCTTTATTAGTATGCTTGAAGTATTATTGCCTTAATGTCAAATGATAGACTATTGCTTTGAATCACTCGTGTCTTAATATTCATGCCATGATTAGATTATATGATCAATATTATGCTAGGTAGCATTCCACATAAAAAATATCTTTTTTATCATTTACCTACTCGAGGACGAGCATGAATTAAGCTTGGGGATGCTGATACGTCTCCGTCATATCTATAATTTTTGATTGTTTCATGCCAATATTCTACAACTTTTATATACTTTTGGCAACTTTTTATACTATTTTTTGGGACTAACATATTGATCCAGTGCCCAGTGCCAGTTCCTCTTTGTTGCATGTTTTTTGTTTCGTAGAAAATCCATATCAAACAGAGTCCGAATGGGATAGAAACTTATGGAGATTTTTTTGGAATATATGTGATTTTTGGGAAAAAGAATCAATGCGAGACGATGCCCAAGGGGCCCACAAGGACGGAGGGAGCATCCCTGGTCCTTGTGGCCACTGTGTAATGCGCTTGGTGCCCTTTTTCGCCGCAATAAATCCAATATCCGGATAAAAATCGTGTAAAAATTTCAGCCCAATCGGAGTTATGGATCTTTGGGAATTTAAGAAACGGTGAAAGGCCAGAATCTGGGAGCGCAGAAATAGAAGGAAACACACACACAGAGAGAGAGAGAGAGAGAGAGATCCAATCTCAGAGGGGCTCCCGCCCCTCCGCCGCCATGGAAGCCAAGGACTAGAGGGGAAACCCTTCTCCCATCTAGGGGGAAGGTGAAGGAAGAAGAAGGAGAAGGGGGGCTCTCTCCCCCTCTCTCCCGGTGGCGCCGGAACACCACCGGGGCCGTCATCATGACTGCAATCTACACCAACAACTTCACCACCATCATCACCAACTCTCTCCCCCTTTGTGCAGCGGTGTAACACCTCTTCTCCCCGCTGTAATATCTACTTATACATGGTGCTCAACACTATATATTATTTCCCAATGATGTAAGGCCATCCTGTGATGTTTGAGTAGATCATTTTGTCCTATGGGTTCATTGATGATCGTGATTGATTTGAGTTGCATGTTTTATTATTGGTGTTGTCCTATGGTGATCTCCGTGTCGCACAAGCGTGATGGTTCTCCGCTATAGCGTTTGCAATATGTTCATGGTTTTCTTATTGTCTGCATTGCGTGAGTGATAGAAACACAAACACGGATAAGTGGGTTATGGCGTATGGGAATAAAGAGGACTTGATACTTTAATGCTATGGTTGGGTTTTACCTTAATGATCTTTAGTAGTTGCGAATGCTTGCTAGAGTTCCAATCATAAGTTCATATGATCCAAGAAGATAAAGTATGTTAGCTTATGCCTCTCCGTCATATAAAATTGCAATAATGATTACCAATCTAGTTATCGATTGCCTAGGGACACATAACTTTCTTGTGACAAAAAGCTCTCTACTAAAACTAACTTACTTGTGTATTTATATAAACATCCCCTAGTTTTTATTTATGTGCTCTTTATTATCTTGCAAACCTATCCTACAACACCTACAAAGTACTTCTAGTTTCATACTTGTTCTAGGTAAAGCAAACATTACGCGTGCGTAGAGTTGTATCGGTGGTCGATTGAACTTGAGGGAATATTTGTTCTACCTTTAGCTCCTCGTTGGGTTCGACACTCTTACTTATTGAAAGAGGCTACAATTGATCCCCTATACTTGTGGGTTATCACTCTCATAGACCGTAAGCGGAAGTGTTTGACAACACGGTTGATGTAGTCGAACTTCTTTGTGTTCCAACCGATCGAGCACCAAACGTACGGCACCTCCGCGTTCAACACACGTTCAGCTCGGCGACGTCCTCCGCCTTCTTGATCCAGTAAGACAGCGAGGTAGTGGATGAGTTCTGGCAACATGGCGGCATGGTGACGGTGATGGTGAAGCTATCTCTGCAGGGCTTCGCCTAAGCACTACGAAAATATGACAGGAGGTGTAAACTGTGGAGGGGGCGCCGCACACGGCTAAGGGATTGTTGTGCTTGTGCTAGGCGCCCCCCCACACATATATATATGGGAGAGAGAGGTGAGATGCCAAGGGGTGGCCCAAGTAGGTCTGAATCCTACTAGGGCTCCTACTTTGTCGGAGGGGGGAAGTAAAGGCGGGAGAGGAAGGAAGGGGGAGGCCAAATCCCCCCTTTCCTTTCCCCACTTGGGCGGCTGCCATGGGGGGCGCGCCAGCCCCTTGTGGGCTGGTGTGCTCCCCTCTTATGGCCCAATAGGCCCACTAACCTCCCGGGGGTGTCCAGTACCCCCTCCAGTACTCCGATGATCACCCGGTACACCCCGAGACACTTCCGGTGTCCGAATACCATCGTCCTATATATCAATCTTTACCTCTCGACCATTTTGAGACTCCTCATCATCTCCATGATCACATACGGGACTCCGAGTAACATTCGGTCACCAAATCATATAACACTATATCGTCAACGAACGTTAAGCGTGCGGACCCTACAGGTTCGAGCACTATGTAGACATGATCGAGACACCTCTCCAGTCAATAACCAATAGCGGAACCTGGATGCCCATATTGGCTCCTACATATTCTACGAAGATCTTTATTGGTCCAACCGTTATGACAACATACGTAATTCCCTTTCTCCATCGGTATGTTACTTGCCCGAGACTCAAGGGTCATCTTTATTTTAAACCCCCCCTGGGCCAGTGCTCCTCTGAGTGTTAGTTCGAACCAAGCCGCCTGCGGGGCCACCTCAGAGAAACTCGAGGGTTGGTTTTACTCGTAGCCTGTCTCATCCGCTGTTGCACTGAGAACGAGACACGTGCAACTCCTATCGGGATTTGTCGGCACATCGGGTGGCTTTGCTGGTCTTGTTTTACCTTTGTCGAAATGTCTTGTAACCGGGATTCCGAGACTGATCGGGTCTTCTCGCTAGAAGGAATATCCTTCGTTAACCGTGAGAGCTTGTGATGGGCTAAGTTGGGACACCCTTGCAGGGTTTTGAATTTTCGAAAGCTGTGCCCACGGTTATGGGCAGATGGGAATTTGTTAATGTCCAGTTGTAGAGAACTTGACACTTAACTTAATTAAAATGAATCAACCGCGTATGTAGCCATGATGGTCTCTTTTCGACGGAGTCCGGGAAGAGAACACGGTCTCGTGTTATGCTTGAACGTTAGTAGCTTCAGGATCACTTCTTGATCACCATTAGCTTCTCGACCGTGCTTTGCTTCTCTTCTCGCTCTCTTTTGCGTAAGTTAGCCACCATATATGCTAGTGCTTGCTGCAGCTCCACCTCACTACCCTTTCCTACCTTAAGCTTAAATAGTCTTGATCTCGCAGGTGTGAGATTGCTGAGTCCCCGTGACTCACAGATACTTCCAAATAGATGCAGGTGCTGATGATGCCAGTGCAGGGGATGCTACTGAACTCAAGTGGGAGTTCGACGAGGATTCGGGCCGTTACTATGTTTCTTTTCCGGATGATCAGTAGAGGGGCCCAGTTGGGGCGATCGGGGATCTAGAATTTGGGGTTGTCTTTCTTTTATTTGGTTCCGTAGTCGGACCTTGATTGTATTCTGGATGATGTATGATATATTTATGTACTGTGTGAAGTGGCGATTGTAAGCCAACTCTTTATCCCTTTTTTATTCAGTACATGGGATGTGTAAAGATTACCCCTCTTGCGACATTCCTACCATGCGGTTATGCCTCTAAGTCGTGCCCCGACACGTGGGAGATATAGCCGCATTGTGGGTGTGACAAGTTGGTAATCAGAGCCTTCCCCAACTTAGGAGCCCCCTGCTTGATCGAATCGCTGACGTTGTTGAGTCTAGAAGAAAATGTTTTGAGTCTTGTAGGATTATATATATCGGAGAGTAGGATTCTTTTTACTCCTCAGTCCCTTCGTCGCTCTGGTGAGGCCTCCTGACGTAGAGTTTTGACTCTTCTCTCCTCAAATTTCATGATTTTTTTTAGGATCACACGGGTATCTTGGAATCGTTTCGATGGTTTTGTGACGAGAACATTGCTCTTGGTGCCTCCTGACATTTAGGGGTTGTGGCAGTGTCCCGGGGAGTTGAGCTCCGAGGTGTTGTCGTCACAATTTTATCGTTGCAGTTCTGGAATACCTGAGTTCACCGACATTGAAAATCTCTTTTATGCAGTTGTTGGTGAGATAACCTCGATGCCACCCAGTACTGGGGCGGGAGTTCGGGAGTATTTCCATAACTTGTATAAAGGATGCTTTTCGAAGGTTGAGGTAAATGATTTCCGAAGGTTTCTTGGTTATGTGTTGAAGGATGGATACAGCTGGATGTAGGATTTGCTAGTTTTGGGTGAGATATTATGCTTCCCCTGTATCCCCAACACCTGATTACATAACCAGAAAATTTCCGGAGTTTTATAGGTGGGAATTCTTGTAGCTCTAGTATTTCTTCCCGCAGATATTTGGTTTGTGATTGGGTAATCCTTACCAATTGTTTGTTCATATCTGTACCTTGTTGCTTTATTCATCTACCTTTTATCTAAGTGGCTTCTCAAATTTACGGAAGTGTGATGATTTACTTTGGAATTCATTCGTTCATTCTGTTCGAATGTTAAGGCTATATGTTGCAATTTCGATGCTAACAGATGTCAACCTCTTCAGGATGGCTCCTCCAACGCGTCAGAATCTGGAACCTCCGCCACCACCTCCACCTCCGGAGGCATGGCAAGCTGTCATGGGAGCCACCAACGCCAACATGTCAGACTTCAAAGCTCATCACATTCCACAAAGTGTTGCTGAGAGTAAGCGCGAGGAGTTCCGCAATCTCAAGCAAGGAAGCATGTCTGTTTACCAATACAATATACTGTTTCAGAGGCTCGCTCGCTTCGCTAAACAAGACGTCCCTGATGAAAAGAGCATGATTTATCAATTCAGAGGTGGCCTCAGAGAAGATCTGCAATTAGCTCCCGTGCTTTTTGAGCCGACTAAGTATGATGAATTCTACAACATGGCACTAAAGCAAGAAGCTGCTCAGCTCAAGTGTGATGCTTCTAAGAAGAGAGTCAGGGATGCAGCTCCATCTTCTTCTTCAACTCAAGTGGCAGCTAAGCAGCAGAAGTTCTGGTTGCCTCCTCCTCCTCTGTTTTGTCAGCCTTATCAGCAGAAGAGTAAAGGTGGCAATGGATCTTCCCACCCACCCAACCCAGGCTATCATAACAAAGCTCAGTCTCATACTCCGAGGTCAAGTGCTCCTTATCACCGTCCGCTCTCAGAGGTTACTTGCAACAAGTTTTAACAGAAGGGCACTATGCAAACAAATGCTTCAACCAAAGGCGCCTTCCACCTCCTCCTCCTGTGAGATCTGCCAGCAATGCAGTGGTCAAGCATAATCCCAAGCATGCCAAGGTCAACATGATGAACACAGCTCAGGCAGATGATTCTTCAGAAGTGATCATGGGTAACCTTCCAGTTAACTCCATTCCTGCTAAAGTCTTATTTGATACTGGTGCATCGCATTCTTTAATGTCATTCCCATTTGCATCGGAGCACAACTTTGACACTAAGGCATTACCTAAAGCATTGCAAGTTGTTTCTCCGGCTAAGCGTTTGAGATCTACCATGATGGTTCCGAATGTCGGTATCGAAATGGGCGACTATAGATTTCTAGCTTCTCCAATTGTTCTTGGTGACTCGGATATTGATCTAATTCTCGGCATGGACTGGCTTTCTAAGCACAAGGCTCTGCTTGATTGTGCTGCCAGAGAAATTCAATTGACACACTCTTCTGAGGAAGTGATCATCTATGCCGCTCGTGATGAAACCATTCGGCTATTTTCTCTCAATGAGAAGGGCGAGTTGAATGCCATCTCTTAGATTCTATTCGTTTGTGAATATCAAGACGTCTTTCTAGAAGAGCTTCCAGGAATGCCTCCTCACCGGCCAGTTGAATTCGTTATCGATCTTGAGCCTGGCACGGAACCTGTTTGCAAACGTCCTTACAAGCTTGGACCAGAAGAGTTGAAGGAGTTTAAGAAACAACTCGATGAACAAGAGCGTATGGGTCTGATCAGACCGAGTTCATCTCCATGGGGTTGTGGTGTTCTTTTTGTCAAGAAGAAGGATGGAACAGAACGCCTCTGCGTCGACTACCGCCCATTGAACAAGAAAACAATAAATAACAAGTACCCACTTCCCAACATCAATGAACTTTTCGAGCAACTTAAGGGTGCTCAAGTCTTCTCCAAGCTTGACCTCCATATGGGTTATCATCAAATTCGCATTCGTGAACAAGATATCCCCAAGACATCATTCAGAACAAGCTATGGTACTTATGAATATACTGTCATGTCTTTCGGTCTTGTCAATGCTCCTCCAACGTTCTCTCGCATGATGAAATTCATCTTCAACCCTTACACAAATGATTTCATCCTGGTGTATCTCGATGATATTTTGGTCTTTTCCAAGAACAAGGAGGATCATGCCAAGCATTTGAGATTGGTACTCGACAAACTCAAAGAGCATCAATTCCATGCGAAGTTTTCAAAGTGTGAATTCTGGCTTGATGAGGTTCTCTACCTTGGCCATATCATCTCAACCAAGGGCATTGCTGTTAATCCTGAGAAGGTGTTTGCAATTGTGAATTGGGAACCGCCTCAGAATGTCAAGCAGCTCCGTAGTTTCCTTGGGCTTGCAAGCTATTATCGAAGATTCGTTGAGAATTTCTCTAAGATTGCAAAGCCTCTTTCCAACCTCCACAAACATGTCAAGTATGTATGGACGCCTGAATGTGACATTGCTTTCAACACCCTCAAAGAGAAGCTGGTCACAGCTCCTGTTTTGACTCCTCTTGATGAATCCAAACCATTCAAAGTTTTCCGTGATGCCTCCCTGCAAGGTCTCGGTGTTGTGTTAATGCAAGAGAAGAAAGTTGTGGCTTATACCTCTCGCCAGTTGAAGCCCAACGAAAAGAACTACCCCACTCACGACCTCGAGTTGGCGGCAGTTGTCCATGCTCTATTAACGTGGGGACATCTCTTGTTGGGAAGGAAAGTGGACATCTTCACGGATCATAAGAGCCTCAAGTACATCTTCACTCAACGCAACCTCAACCTCAGGCAGACTCGCTGGGTCGAAATGATTCAAGAATACAATCTGAGTATTGAATATACTCCAGGCAAGGCCAATGTCATTGCAGACGCTTTGAGCAGGAAGGCTTACTGCAACATCCTAATTCTCAAGCCCTTCCAACCGGACCTTTGTGAAGCTTTCCACAAACTGAATCTCCAAGTTGTTCCTCGAGGATTGCTTGCCAACCTCATAGTCTCTCCTACTTTGGAAGATCAAATTCGTGAGGCACAACTTCTTGATCCCATGGTGAAGAAGGTGAAAAATGGGATTGCCAAGAGCCAACCCAAGTACAAGTGCTATCGCATTGATGATAAAGATACTCTTTTCTTCGAGAAACGAATTGTGGTTCCTAAAGGCAATCTAAGGAAAGTCATTATGAACGAGGTGCACAATTCCCTTCTATCCATTCATCCTGGAAGTACAAAGATGTACCATGACCTCAAGCAACCGTATTGGTGGACTCGAATGAAGCGAGAAATTGCTCAATTCGTGAATGAATGTGATGTCTGTAGAAGGGTGAAAGCAGAACACCAACGGCCAGCTGGTCTCCTCCAACCTCTTGCTATTCCAGAATGGAAGTTTAACCCTATTGAGATGGACTTCGTGACTGGATTTCCCAAGTCCAAGCATGGCAATGATGCTATCTTTGTTGTCATCGACAAGCTTACTAAAGTGGCTCATTTCCTTCCTATCAAAGAATATATCACAACACCTCAGCTGGCAGAGCTATACACCTCCAGGATTGTCACCTTGCACGACATTCCATAATTGATATCTTCAGATCATGGAAGCATCTTCACTTCTAAGTTCTGGGACTCCTTTCAGAAGGCCATGGGCACCAACATTCGGTTCAACACAGCCTTCTATCCTCAAACTAGTGGCCAAGTCGAGCGAGTAAATCAAATCCTTGAAGATATGCTCAGGGCTTGTGTCATTTCCTTCGGTATGAAGTGGGAAGATTGCCTTCCACATGCCGAGTTCTCCTACAACAGCTTCCAAGCGAGTTCGGGCAAGGCCCCATTCGAGATTCTCTATGGCAAAAAATGCCGTACTCCTCTTAATTGGTCAGAGACTGGTGAACGCCAACTTCTTGGCAATGACTTAATCATAGAAGCTGAAGAAATGTGTAAAGTCATCCGTGAAAATCTCAAAGCCGCGCAATCGCGCCAGAAGAATTACTATGATAGCAAGCACCGTGACTTGGCTTTCGAGATCAGAGACCATGTCTACCTCCGCGTCTCTCTAGTGAAAGGTAATCGTCGCTTCAGTATCAAAGGGAAGCTTGCCCTAGATACGTGGGTCCTTTCAAGATCATTGGCAAAAGAGGCGATCTCGCCTATCAACTTGAGCTTCCATCCAACTTCGCAAACGTGAACGATGTGTTTCACGTGTCACAGCTTCGCAAGTGCTTCAAGACACCAGAGCGCACCATCAACTTCGAAGAGATTGATCTCCATGAAGACATGTCTTATCATGAGAATCCCATTGCTATTCTTGAAGAAACTGAGCGCAAGACTCGCAACAAGTCAACCAAATTCCTGAAAGTGAAGTGGTCACACCATTCCGACCGAGAAGCCACCTGGGAACGTGAGGACCACCTCTGTTCCGAATGTCCGGAGTTCTTCCAGTCCTAGATCTCGGGACGAGATTCTTTCGTAGTGGTGGAGTGTTGTAACACCCCGGATGTAACTTGCCATATTTGTACTCTGACTCTTGCCATTTTCGGCTTTAAGTTACGAGATTTCCCTTCATGGTTGGGTTTTTCCTTTGTTTTGCTTTTTGTTCATGTCATGCATTTCATATCATGTCATCATGTGCATCTCATTTGCATACGTGTTCGTCTCATGCATCCGAGCTTTTTCCCCGTTGTCCGTTTTGCAATCCGACACTCCTACGTGCATCGGCGCCCCCTTTTGTCTCTTTTTGTGATCGGGGGTTAAACATTCTCGGAATGGACCAACATTTTCCAAGCGGCCTTGGTACACCACCAGTAGACCACCTGTCAAATTTCGTGTCATTTGGAGTCCGTTTGATACTCTAACGGTTAACCGGGGAACCGCAAAGGCCTCGTGTGTGTTGCAGCCCAACACCCCTCCAAAACAGCCCAATAACCCTTCGAAACCCCTCCCATGTCCTCCGTCGTTGGATCACGATTGTGTGGTCAAAAACTACACTCTAGCTGGACACTCCTACCACCTCCTAGCTATAAATATGTGCACTCCTCCGAATTTTTGGGTCCAAACCCTAGCCCCACTCCCTCTCCGCCGCCGGATGTGTCCGCCGGCGCCGGACACATCCACCGCCGCCGCCCACAGCCAACCGGGGCGTGCCACCTGTCCCTGGACGCCGCCCCGCCGCCAGGCCCGCTTGGGCCCATCGCTAGCTCTCCCGGCCCGGGTCGCGCGCGCCGCCACCTCCAACATCATCCCCGCGCGCTGCCCGACCAAGATCGTCCCCACCGCCCTGCTCCTCCGCGCCACCCGCCGCCACCGGAGCCGGCCGCGCCCGCCACCACCGGAGCTCACCGGCGCCCGCTGCCCGCGCCCATCGCGAGGCACGCCGCCTCCACCTCGACGCCGCACCTTCAAGCCACTCCGGCGCCGTCTCCGGCCATCTCCGGCGAACCCTCCTCATCCGCAAGCGCCGGCGACCGCCGCGACCTCCATCTTCGGTGATCCTCGTACTCCGTGCCAGATCTGGATCTGACGAGGTTGACCCCCGTTTTTTTGTCTAAGTCCCTGATATTTTTGCATTCTGGTGCTATGTTCATCATGCCATAACTCTATGTCCGTAGCTCCGTTTTATGCACATGATATATCAAAATGTTCATCATGGTGTGCTCTTCATTTTGTTCCATTGTGGCATGCTTGTTTGAGTCCATCTTGATGCCCAAATCACTGATGCAAGAGTGCTATAAAATGTTTGCTCCAGTTGCTTAGCAGATTATGAGCATTTGTCATTTTTGTCACATTTGTTGTGTGCTTCATATGAACATGAGCTCTACATGTGTTTTGGTCTATGCCATGCCATATTTACAGGGGTGCTTGCCATGTATTTTTGTGATCTTTTTGGTGACTATCACAAGCATGCAAAGTAGCCTTCGTGATATTGTTGATTTCAGGGTCTTTGCTCTGCTGTTATTTTTATGCCATGTATCCATGATGCTACAGTGTGATCCATGCTTGTTTTGAGTTGCTTCAGTAAGGATGATTTGGACATATGGTTATGCTCGATCCATCCATGTCCCTGTTTGTAATTATGGAGTGCCCTAGCATGTCTTAATCTTGCTCTACTTGTGCTATAAAATGTTCCTGGCAGATTGTTTACATGTTAATCAATTTTGCCATGGTTGTTGTAGTTGATCCATGCATGCTATGAACTTGCTCTGGCCATGGTTAGCTTCTTGAACATGTATTCTTGTTGATTCTATGCTTATATTGTCATGCAATGCCTCATGGGGATTGAATAGAGCTCGCAAAGATGCCTTCATAATTCTGTTTATGCCATGCTCTGTTTTCTGCTAAGTCTGAATCTGTTAACGAAACTTGCTATGTTTACATGGGTGCCATCATATTTTCTGTGCCTTTTTGGCTCTTGGGCAGTAAGGGAATTTTGTTCTATGCTTTGAGTAGATTCATGACGTGCCTTTGTTTTCTATGATCTGTTCCTGTAGCATGTTGTTAGCTTGCTCTAAACATGCCTTCCTGATGTTAATTCCTGGCATGTTAGTATTCTGACCAAGTCTGTGAAGCTGATATCTTTTGCACTTTTGCCATGCTTGTTTGAACCTATTCTAGTGTGATTTAACCATAGCTCAGTGTTCATGTTTTGTCAATAATCTTGAGTAGATCACTGCCATATGCTTTATTTCCATGTTGGAGTGCAGTAGCTTAGTTTCTTATTGCATTCTAGATGGCATCGTGCTGTTAATCGTGGAATTGTGCCATTCTTATTATGCTTGCCATTTGCAAACCGTGCATCCGATTCCGGTGATCTTTATATCGATTTCGACCAAAATCATCTCATCTTTCCAGCGGCACACTTGGTTTTCCAAGTTGATGCCTTGATCATTCCTTTCCTTCTGGAGCATGCATATGCATTGCATATCACATCCCGCATGTCATGCCATGTTTTGCATCATGTTGTTTGTGCATTGCACCGTGATTGATTGTTGGTCCTTTTGCTTGTGTTCTTG
This sequence comes from Triticum urartu, assembly GCF_056163025.1. Taxonomy (NCBI): domain Eukaryota; kingdom Viridiplantae; phylum Streptophyta; class Magnoliopsida; order Poales; family Poaceae; genus Triticum; species Triticum urartu. The sequence goes on from NC_141877.1 coordinate 279,858,639, forward strand.
CTTTGGGTAGAGCCGGGAGACGAGTATGTGATCGAGGAACCTGTTGAGTACGCTAACGAGGAGCAAGCTTTCGTTAACTCTGAGAACTTTGCAGGCAAGATGACCATACCCTCGAAATCACTTCTATCTTTGCTTGCTAGTTGTTCAGTCTATTGCCATGCCGCGATACCTACCACTTGATTTATCATGCCTCCCATATTGCCATGTCAAGCCTCTAACCCACCTTTCCTAGCAAATCATTGTTTGGCTATGTTACCGCTTTTGCTTAGCCCCTCTTATAGCATTGCTAGTTGCAGGTGAAGATGAAGTTTGTTCCATGTTGGAACATGGATATTGTTGGGATATCATTATTATCTCTTATTTACTTTAACGCATCTATATACTTGGTAAAGGGTGGAAGGCTCGGCCTTATGCCTGGTGTTTTGTTCCACTCTTGCCGCCCTAGTTTCCGTCGTACCGGTGTTATGTTCCTTGATTTTGCGTTCCTTACATGGTTGGGTGTTATGGGAACCCCTTGACAGTTCGCTTTGAATAAAACTCCTCCAGCAAGGCCCAACCTTGGTTTTACCATTTTCCTACCTACCACCATATACCTTCCCTTGGGTTCTGCAGACTCAAGGGTCATCTTTATTTTAAACCCCCCCCCCCCCCCCGGGCCAGTGCTCCTCTCAGTGTTGGTCCGAATCGAGCCGCCTGCGGGGCCACCTCGGAGAAACTCGAGGGTTGGTTTTACTCCTAGCCTGTCTCATCCGGTGTTGCCCTGAGAACGAGATACGTGCGACTCCTATCGGGATTTGTTGGCACATCGTGTGGCTTTGCTGGTCTTGTTTTACCTTTGTCGAAATGTCTTGTAACTGGGATTCTGGGAGTGATCGGGTCTTCCCACTAGAAGGAATATCCTTCATTGACCAAGAGAGCTTGTGATGGGCTAAGTTGGGACACCCCTGTAGGGTTTTGAACTTTCGAAAGCCGTGCCCGCGGTTATGGGCAGATGGGAATTTGTTAATGTCCGGTTGTAGAGAACTTGACACTTAACTTAATTAAAATGAATCAACCGCGTGTGTAGCCATGATGGTCTCTTTTCGGCGGAGTCCGGGAAGAGAACACGGTCTCGTGTTATGCTTGAACGCAAGTAGCTTCAGGATCACTTCTTGATCACCATTAGCTTCTCGACCGTGCTTTGCTTCTCTTCTCGCTCTCTTTTGCAGAAGTTAGCCACCATATATGCTAGTGCTTGCTGCAGCTCCACCTCACTACCCTTTCCTACCTTAAGCTTAAATAGTCTTGATCTTGCGGGTGTGAGATTGCTGAGTCCCCGTGACTCACAGATACTTCCAAATAGATGCAGGTGCCGATGATGCCAGTGCAGGGGATGCTACCGAACTCAAGTGGGAGTTCGACGAGGATTCGAGCTGTTAATATGTTTCTTTTCCGGATGATCAGTAGAGGAGCCCAGTTGGGGCGATCAAGGATCTAGAATTTGGGGTTGTCTTTCTTTTATTTGGTTCTATAGTCGGACCTTGATTGTATTCTGGATGATGCATGATATATTTATGTATTGTGTGAAGTGGTGATTGTAAGCCAACTCTTTATCCCTTTCTTATTCAGTACATGGGATGTGTAAAGATTACCCCTCTTGCGACTTGCCTACCATGCGGTTATGCCTCTAAGTCATGCCCTGACACATGGGAGATATAGCCGCATCGTGGGTGTGACAACCGGCCCTAGGGCTCCTGCCCTCCTGCGCCCCCTTTCCTTGTATGAAGAAGGGGGGAGGGAAGGAAGGGGGAGTCCTACTCCACACTTTCCTTTCCCTCCCCTATTTCCTGCTCCTCCTCATAGGGCTGGCCTCTATAGGGGTGCACCAACCCCTTGTGGGCTGGTGTGTTCCCTCTCTTGGCCCATAAGGCCCATATCTTTGTCGGGGGTGCCGACTCCTTTCCGGTGACCCGATAAGTACCCGGTACCCTCTGATACACTTCTGGTGTCTGTATACCATCGTCCTATATATCAATCTTTACCTCTCGACCATTTTTAGACTCCTGATCATGTCTGTGATCTCATCTGGGACTCTAAACAACATTCGGTCACCAAATCACATAACTCATATAACACAATATCATCAACGAGCGTTAAGCGTGCGGACCCTACGGGTTCGAGAACTATGTAGACATGAGTGAGACACCTCTTCGGTCAATAACCAATAGAGGAACCTGGATGCCCATATTGGCTCCTGCATATTCTACGAAGATCTTTATCGGTCGAACCGTTATGACAACATACGTAATTCCCTTTGTCCATCGATATGTTACTTGCCCGAGATTCGATCGTTGTATCTCTATACCTAGTTCAATCTCGTTACCGGCAAGTCCCTTTACTTGTTCCATATTACATCACCTTGTGAATAACACCTTAGTCATTTTCTTGCAAGCTTATGATGTGTATTATCGAGAGGGCCCAGAGATACCTCTCTGATACTCGGAGTGACAAATCCTAATCTCGATCTATGCCAACTCAACAAACACCTTTGGAGATACCTGTAGAGCATATTTATGATCACCCATTTACATTGTGAGGTTTGATAGAACACAAGGAATTCCCCCGGTATCCGGGAGTTGCATAATCTCATAGTCGATGGAATATGTATTTGACATGAAGAAAGCAATAGCAATAAAACTGAACGATCATTATGCTAAGCTAACGGATGGGTCTTGTCCATCACATCATTCTCCTAATGATGTGATCCCATTATCAAATGACAACACATGTCCATGGTTAGGAAACCTTAACCATCTTTGATCAACGAACTAGTCTAGTAGAGGCATACTAGGGACACTGTATTTGTTTATGTATTCACACATGTATTTAAGTTTCCGATCAATACAATTCTAGCATGAATAATAAACCTTTATCATGAATAAGGAAATATAAAATAACAACTTAATTATTGCCTCTAGGGCATATTTCCTCCAACAACAACTGGAACTGGTCTACCAAATCCTTGTCTTCGTCAAGCAACTGGTTCTATCACTTCACCCCTTTACATACAGTTTATCTTCATGAAGTCATTGATTGTTGTTCTGTTTGACTTCATTGTGTGAATTCATTCTCTCTAATTGCATATTTGGCTTCATACTATTGTCATGTTCTGATCTGTTCTACCTAGCTGCTATTAGTCTTCATGCTTATTCTGTTCTGTTTACTTGACTATGGCTTGGCTAGTGTAGTTTATCTTCCGCTGCATATGGTGTAGGTGTTATTTTATTGCTTGTCTTCAAAGAGAATTCATTTCTTCAAGACTTTCATAAAACTCGCCTATTCACCCCCCTCTAGTCGATAACTAGCACTTTCAATTGGTCTCAGAGCAAGGTGCTCCCTTGTTCTGTGTGATTCGGTTTAACCACCTGGAGTTTTAGCTATGTCGACTACATGGATAATCAAGGTCTTTGTTACATGCTCCATCTTCGATGGCACTGATTACCGCTACTGGAAGAATAAGATGCGAATGCATCTTGAAGCCATTGACAACGACCTCTGGTATGTCGTCAAGACTGGCGTTCCCAAGGTCAGTGAAGGTGTCACGACTGCTGATGTCAAGAGGTTCGCGCAACTGGACTCAACTGCCAGGAACATCATCTGTGGTCATCTGACCAAAGGGCAGTATGGCCATGTGAGTGCTCTAGAATCTGCGAAGTTAGTCTGGGACTGGCAGTCCAAGGCCAATGAAGGCATCTCAACCCAGAAAGACTCAAGAATTGATGTGCTTCGCAATCTCTTCAACCGATTCAAGATGAATGACAATGAGAATGTCCAGCTCACTTTCGATCATCTCACTGATATCACAAATGAGCTTCGCGCACTTGGCGCGACTGAGATCACCAGGCATGAAGTCCTAAAGAAGCCATTGAGATCACTTGACAGCTCATTTGACACCCTATCATTGATGATCCAAGAATGTCCTGACTTCAAAGAACTCGATCCGTCTGACATACTTGAGAGGCTCAACACATATGAGTTCCAGCTATCTAAGAAGAGAGATATCTATGGTCCCAATTATGGCCGTTCATGTGCAAAAAAACCTACAAAGTACTTCTAGTTTCATTCTTTTTCTAGGTAAATCAAACGTTAAGAGTGCGTAGAGTTGTATCGGTGGTCGATAGAACATGAGGGGATATTTGTTCTACCTTTAGCTCCTCGTTGGGTTCGACACTCTTACTTATCAAAAGAGGCTACAATTGATCCCCTATACTCGTGGGTTATCAATCTCATACATCAACATATATCACATCATATCTTGACCATATCACATCACAACATGCCCTGCAAAAACAAGTTAGACGCCCTGTACTTTGTTGTTGCAAGTTTTACGTGGCTGCTACGGGCTTCTAGCAAGAACCGTTCTTACCTACGCATAAAACCACAACAATGATTCATCAAATTTGCTATTTTAACCTTCTTCAAGGGTTGTTCATAGTCAAATTTGATTCAACTCAAGTAGAAGAAACAGACACCCGCCAGCCACCTTTATGCAAAACCAGTTGCATATCTGTCGGTGGAACCGGTCTAATGTGCGTGGCCATGTAAGGTTGGTCTGGACCGCTTCATCCCACAATATCGCTAAATCAAAATAAGACGTTGTTGGTAAGCAGCATTACTATCACCTCCCACAGATCTTTGTGTTCTACTCGTGCATATGATCTACGCATAGACCTGGCTCGGATGCCACTATTGGGAAACGTTGTATGGAAAACAGAAAAATTCTACGCACACGTAAGATCTATCTAGGAGATGCATAGCAATGATAGGGAGAGTGTGTCTACGTACCCTCTAACACGTCTCCATCGTTTCTATAATTTTTTATTGTTCCATGCCAATATTATACAACTTTTACATACTTTTGGCAACTTTTTATACTCTTTTTTGCAACTAACATATTGATCCAGTGCCCAGTGCCACTTCCTGTTTGTTGCATGTTTTTTGTTTCACAGAAAAATCCATATCAAATGGAGTCCGAACGGGATAAAAACTTATGGAGATTTTTTGGAATATATGTGATTTTTGGGAAAAAGAATCAACATGAGACGATGCCCGAGGGGCCCGCAGGGACGGAGGGCACGCCCCTGGTCCTTGTGGCCACTCCGTAAGGCGGTTGGTGTCCTTCTTTTGCCGCAAGAAAGCCAATATCCGGATAAAAATCATGTTAAAATTTCAGCCCAATTGGAGTTACGGATCTCCAGGAATTTAAGAAACGGTGAAAGGCTAGAATCTGGGAGCGCAGAAACAGAAGTAAACAAAGAGAGAGAGAGAGAGAGAGAGAGAGAGACCCAATCTCGGAGGGGCTCCTGCCCCTCCACCGCCATGGAAGCCAAGGACCATAGGGGAAACCCTTCTCCCATCTAGGGGGAAGGTCAAGGAAGAAGAAGGGGGGCTCTCTCCCCCTCTCTCCCGGTGGCATCGGAACACCATCGGGGCCATCATCATGACCGCGATCTACACCAACAACTTCACCACCATCATCACCAACTCTCCCCCCCTCTATGCAGCGGTGTAATACCTCTTATCCCTGCTGTAATCTCTACTTAAACATGGTGCTCAACGCTATATATTATTGCCCAATGATGTATGGCTATCCTATGATGTTTGAGTAGATCTGTTTTGTCCTATGGGTTCATTGATGATCGTGATTGGTTTGAGTTGCATGTCTTATTATTGGTGCTATCCTATGGTGCTCTACGTGTCACGCAAGTGTGAGGGATTCCCACTGTAGGGTTTGCAATATGTTCATGGTTTGCTTATTGTCTGCATTGCGTGACACTGGTGCGCGTCGGTGCTAAAAACGGTTTTTAACCCCTTTCCGCGACGACATTTGAAACCGTCGCCAAGTAAGTGTGGGTGATAGGGGGGTCCTTCCCACACGACCCAGAAATCGTCGGGGATAGGCCCTCCTAGGACACAGGATGGGGCCGTGTGCGATCGGGCGAGGCATCGAAACCCAATCATTTTCGTAGGTATGTACATCCCACACGGTAATTCGAGAAAATCATTTCTGTAGGTATGTACATCCCACACGGTGAATCCTAGAAAAACATTTCCGTTTGTATGTATATCACACACAGTCAATCCAAGGAATACGTTTCCGTTCTTATGTACATCCCACACATTCAATCCAGGGAAAACGTTTCCGTTCGTACGTACATCCCACACAGTTTTATTTGTAGGCTCGTGTGTGAAAGGTGTAACTATCACACACGGTCTGCCTTGGTTAACTGTTTGCTTTTATCCACTATATCACACACGATCTGATGAAAAAAATTGTGTGGCATTGGGCTACCCATTGCAAGAGCTTTTACTGCTAGAACCGTTTGCAAAGGTCCATGACACATTTAGTAGGTTTATTAGTTTACAATTAATAATTCCAGTATTACGCAAATTCACATTTCATATCGAACAACTGTTTTCCAATTTCATATCAGACACATAAATATATTATAACATCACAATATGGTAGCTACATGAAAACAGCACGGTACAACATATAGCTAGTTCAACTTCATAAGAACAATATATTCATTTCCCCAATTGAGATCATCCAGCCTCGTCTTATCCACCTCTGCTTTCAGTTCAGCAATACCCTGTTTTGCATGGGCCAACTGGGAAAGTGCCTCCTCCTTCGCCAACACCATCTTAGCAAATTCTGATTTAAAAAATCTGAGCTCATTCTCCACCTTCAACTTTTTATCCCGCATCTTCAAATATTCTTCAGCGTTGACAACAGTTTCTCTAAGCATACGTCTGTTCTCTTCCTCATACATCCTCCAGAGCTTCGCTAGGCACATCTTCAAAGACTGTGGCCACTCTTGATCAACCCACTCAAAGTAAGAACACTTCCATTCATCCTATAATATTTAAAACTAGATCAGTAACAATTGTAGGGGAAATGGGTTTATAGCAACATAGAAAATCACCAATGCTTATTTTAAAAAACTGAAGAAACATGTTAATTATGACATATCTTCTCAAAAAGATCAATGTGCAAATGAAATAATTGGTACTGAGACAACAACCAAATTCTGGAACATCAGAAGCTATAATTAACTACAACGACACTACAAGTTCTTACTCATATACAATAAATAACAAATTGAACATTTTATGAGAAAGGTAAATATAACTTCAACATCATAGCGACAGTGTTTGGATGACAGAAAATTGATACTAACAGGTGTTGACATGCACAAATTTAGTAACATAGAACTAATAGCACTAAGGCCGTCCACTATGTATATGTATGCCAAAACTGGGGTAAAGACAACTGTTGCTACATCTCACACCGGTGCCCTGCACTAGCGAGCCGATGTAGTGGAAAAAAATCAGGGACCCGGACTCCGGAGCACGTAGTTGCTCCGGTGCCCAGTTCCTTCGTGCCATAAAGATTTAGTATTTTACTGCTTGGCTGCTCGGATGTCTGGACCAAAGTTGGCTGCAAAAACTGCTGAAGCAGTGCCAAAACAATTTTCTAATGGCACCGCTGATGAGATGGCAACAATTTAAGATACTAGGTACAAACAATGACACTGTCTTAGGATGTGTTTGGTTGAAGGTGTGGTATGAATGGGTTGGGACCGTGACAATGTCTAAATCACATCTAACAAATGATTTGTAACAACGAAAGAGGGTCTAACCTTCTCTGCACATGCTAGAAACTTCCTCCCACTATCCACAGAATCAAACGCAGCTAGCTTCACGCATCGAGATTGATGGTGACAACGAGCAGATAGATCTTCAGCCACCCCGCTCCATTCGTTGCCACTGATGGTCCTAGGGAGCTACAAGAGGAAGAAATGACTCAAATCGACCACCGGGTAATAATCCTTCATTCCAAGTCATAGCCCGAGAGAGAGAAGAGAGGCATACCCGAGTGGTGAAGGAGTCATCGCTGGAGGAGGAACCGCTGGAGAGGTCTTTGAAGAATACCATGGCGACCCCGACGGTAGGATGCGAGACGGCGAGAGCAAGTAAGCGGCTATAACTTAGCAAGGAAGTAAGGAAGGAGGAAACAGGGGAAATGTGACTTGTGGTCGGGGAGAAAAGGGGGTGGGGAAGGGGGGCGGGGGTAGATATTTTGGCGGTAGGCCAAAATTTTGGAAATGTGGAGGAAAACTTTGCGCGAGGTATCGCCGGACCTTTCATTTTGAACGATTGTGTGCATCGCAAACGATTCTTCTACTTTACGCGCATGGGATGAGTTTGATAATTCAAATTTTGGTGGAAATTTCCCCGGGTACGTCATTGCATAATTTAACATCGCTTGCTAATTTGGGCACACAAAAGAGCGCACAGCAGATAGACCACACTTACATAATCGAGCAATTTTAGTAATTAAATAGAGCCAGTTGACCTAAACATTGCTCTAACAAAAGACCAACATTAAAAACAAAGCCTAAGTACGCATAATTTTAACAAATCCGCCGCCGCGCCGGCCTATGCATCACCGGTGTGAGATGAAACGTCGATGAATTGTCCTGGCGACATGCCGCAGTTGGTGGACTCCGCATCCCCCTGCTGAAGTCGACCGCGTCCTCATCCTCATCCTCGTCCTTGGCGCCGCCCTCAAAGTTGTAGTACTCATAGTAGTGGCTGCGCTAGAGCTCGCGTTGGTACTCCACCGCTGATTCCTCGACGGACAGACTCTTCTCTATCTCGACCTCGTCCACGCGCAACTCCTCCTCCCGGCGCTCCTCGATCTTCGCTGCCTCCTGCATCTCCAGCTCCCACTCGACGACCTCATGAGGAAGCAGGTGCTCCATGGCCACCGCCGCCTTTTCAGACGTGGGTTGCATGCTGGAGTCTGAGGTGGCCTAAAATATCTTGGCGTGTGTGATAATCCCCAAGTGCAGGGAATCATCATAGCAATTTCCAAAGGTGGAAGTGACAAGTATGGAGTGTCGAACCCACAAGGAGCTAAAGGTAAGATCAATATTCTCTCAAGCCCTATCTGCCACTGATACGACTCTACGTACACCGAATGTTTGCTTCCAACTAGCAACGAGAAATAAAACTATGTTGTGGGTATGAAGTGGATAACTTTGCATGATATCGGAGAGCTAAAATATGAAAGTAGGTGCTGTTATCATAAAGTTAGAATATATTACTAAATATTATAAAGAGAGAGTGTGGAATAATGATGGATCGGTGTGCGGAATTGTCCTAGGCAATTGTTAACAAGACCGGTAATCACTATTGTAGTTTCATATGAGGGAGAGGCATAAGCTAACATGCTTTCTCTTCTTGGATCATATGCACTTATGATTGGAACTCTAGCAAGCATCCGCAACTACTAAAGATCATTAAGGTAAAAGACAACCATAACATTAAAGTATCAAGTCCTCTTTATTCCCATACGCTATGTCCCGGTTATTCGTGTTTGTGTTTCAGTCACTCACGCAACGCATACAATAACAAAACCATGGACATATTGCAACACCCTACAGCGGGAATCCCTCACGCTTGCGCGACACGGAGGGCACCATAGGACAACACCAAAGTAAAACATACAACTCGTACCAATCTAGATCATCGATCAACCCAAAGACAAAGGATATCTACTCAAAACATCATAGGATGGCAACACATCATTGGATTATAATATGTGGCATAAAGCACCATGTTCAAGTAGGGATTACAGCGGGGTGCAGGAGAGTGGACCGCGTAAAAGAGATGAGGATGGTGATGTTGATGAAGACGATCACCGCGGCGATGATTCCCCTCCCGCTGGCACTCTGGTGCCACCAAGAGAGAGGAGGAGAGGTTCTCCCCCTTGTGCTTCCTCCTCCATGGCCTCCCCCTGGTTGGGGAGAGGTTCTCCCTCTGGTCCTTGGCCTTCATGACAATGATGGCCCCTCCGGGGTCTTCCTCCATGCTCTCCGGTGATGATGGCCCCCTCCGGCAGGGTGCCGGAGAGGGCCTAGATTGATTTCTCGTGCCTACAGAGGCTTGCGGCGGCGGAACTTCTGATCTAGGTTATTTTCTGGAGGTTTCTGTATTTATAGGAATTTTTGGCGTCGGTCTCGCATCAAGGAGATGCCCGTGTCGTCCACGAGGTAGGCCCACGCGCCCGGGGGGTGGGCACGCCCCCCCCCATTGTGGACGGCCCGGGACTCTTCTGGCCCAACTCTTTTATGCCGGGGTCTTCTTTTGGTCCATAAAAAATTGTCAAAAATTGGCACGTCAATTGGACTCCGTTTGGTATTCCTTTTCTGTAAAACTCAAAAACAAGGAAAAACAGAAACTGGCACTGGGCACTAGGTTAATAGGTTAGTCCCAAAAATCATATAAAATAGCATATAAATGCATATACAACATCCAAGGTTGATAATATAATAGCATGAATACTTCATAAATTATAGATACGTTGGAGACGTATCAGCATCCCCAAGCTTAATTCCTGCTCGTCCTCGAGTAGGTAAATGATAAAAGAAATAATTTATGAAGTGTGAATGCTAGCAAGTGCATAAGTTTCATCAATGATAGTTCCAATCACTTTTTCTAGCATCATTATATATCATAACAGTAGCTCATTTTCATAAAACTTTTCATAATCAAGTAACAACCTATTCACATGTTAAAGTGTAACATCCCAAATTTTGAATTTGGAATGTTATACATGAGATCATCAATGCATATCATATTTTATTTGCATTTTGGTTGATCCTTGAAATTCTACGCAACTCAATGACCCACGGAGAGAGTTGGGGATTTCGTTATTTTCATATTTGAATTTTCTCAAATTTTGAGAATAGGATCATTTGATTTTATTTATTTTATCATCAATTATTTCTATTACAAAAATATGAGAGAGGGAATAAAATGACTTTCCCAAAATAAAGAAATATTGAGGATTTAATAATAGAATCAAATAGGATTTTATTCCGGAGTTTTTCGGTGTTTTATTTGAATTTAGGAAAAAAGTGCGTTTTTCAAAATTGCATTTAGGTCCCAAATAAATGTTCACCTTGTGAGGCTTGATTTTAGAAGCCCGTGAAAATTTATTTCGGAATTTTTGGAGTCCGTTTAGTATTTCTTTTTATTTTTCTTCTGCGCGTAATTTATATATAAAAAAACGCGTCGCGCGCCGACTGGGCCAAGGCCCAGCCGACGGCCCACCCCGCCGCCTGCCGTCTCCCTCCAGGAGACTAGAGCCGCCGCCGCCGCCCCGAGTCCGGCTCGGAGCCGCCCCGCCGTGCCCCCTTCCCCAAGGCAGCACCCCCCCTCCCCTCCTTAAATACCGGACCCCGCCGCCCCTCACCTCACCCCACCCCGCCCCGAGCCGCCCGCCGAGCTGCGCCGCCGCAGCCGCCCCGCCGCCCGTGCCGCCGCCGCCCGAGCCGCGCGTCGCCGCCCGCCACCTCCAGTCGCCGCGCCGCACCCCGCCGCACCGCCGGAACCCCGCCCCGCCCGCCGGAGTGCCTCGCCAGAGGTATAGCCGTCGCCGTTCGCCGTTCGGTTTTTTTCAAAAAAAACCGCCTCGGTTTATTTTTTTCGAAACCCTAGATCGGTTAATTTTTTTTCTCTGGTTTATTTAATTAGTGAACGTTCACCGATCCGTTCGTTTTAGCTAACGTGTTCACCGGTTAGTTTCTGTTAACGAACGTCCATTCGATTAACTGTTCGTCAGTTTTCTTTTTCTCGGATTAAATCCGCGATTTTATGATCGCGATTCCTGATCCGATTTTCGTTTTAGTTTAACTTTTCGCTCGTTTATCAGAATCAGGCGATTCAAGCGCCTAGAGTTTCGTCTTGAAACCCTCTATCCGTTTAACCAACTTGAGCAAGATTTTGCTACTGTAAAATTTGCCCTAGATCCAGATTACTAGAACAAAGTTGTTTTCTTTCGCCGTTTGACTTTCGTTGCTTTGTTCGATTTGACTCTTTTTGCCAACCGGAGTTCTTAAGTTGAACCTTCTGGTTAGATCTCCTATTTGAGTTTTACCTGTCCATTAGATGAGTACTTATTGTATGCTTGTTGTTTGTCTTCGATAGAATACCCGGAGTGCGCCGCCTGTTACTTCGAATCGTTAGCTTTCGCGGATCATTAGCAAGGCAAGTAACTCTTTGATCATACCTTTTCTACTACCCAGTTTTATTGCATTAGATCAATCCTCACACATTGCATGATTAGGATCTAATTAAATTGTGGGATGGGAAGTAGATGAGGTAGTACCTATTACCAGTTATTAGCAAACCTTTGGGAGTTACTTCTACGTTTGCTTATTATGCCATGCTATGCTAGTAGACGTGGATTGGGTGAGTGATATCCATGACAGATGTGAGTTTGTTAATTAATGGTTTATCTAAGGTGGCAACTTAAACACACATCTGGGTGGATTGAGGCACCTGGGTATTCTAGGACTTGCCTGTTTTCTTTTGGACCGCCACCCAGGCTCAAAGGAATCATGAGACTATTCATACTAGAAACTTCCGTGTGCAGCCACAAGCTATTATGGGCTCTAGCATAGTTGACTAAGTTGTGCGAACTCTTACAGTGGTAGACTAGCAGATGTAGGGGATGTAGGTGGTACGGTCTACCTGATTGTAAGGTGCTAGCGCTTCTGAAAACTATGTCTCGGTCATCCATCTTCTCAAACACCATGTAGTGCGAGAAACCAAACGGAGGCGAGCGAGTCTTGTGGGGAAAAGTGCGCAAACCTCTGCAGAGTGTAACAAACTAATCATGATTAGCCGTGTCCCCGGTTATGGACATCTTGAGTATCTAGTACCTGGATTATCAAGTGAATCTCAACATGTTACTCTAAATTAATTTTGTTGGGTATGTTTAATGATGATGCTTAATTGGGATTGAGAATGCTGTCAACCATTCTCAATGTTTAACAACTACCATGATAGTTAAATAAATTCCATTCCTTTGAAGTAGGGAAAAATTGGCTTTACGCAAAACTGTAACCATAGAGCTTTCCACCAGCCAAATATGCATATAGTATAGCTGTTTCATTCCATTACTCTCTATGTGTTACCTAGCCAGCATATTCCATGTGCTGACCCGTTTCGGGCTGCAACGTTAATGTTGCAGACTTTTCAGACGACGATTAAGGAGTTTAGGTCATGGTTCTATACTCAGTGATGCCGTTGGAGTTGATGGACTCACTTATCTTCCAAGCCTTCCGCTGTTATCGTTATTAGATGGCCTTAAGCCATATTTATTGTAATAAGTTCTCTTTTGAGACACTTGATGTAATAAGTGTGTGATTGCTACTCTACTATAAATCCTCCGAGTACTGTGTGGTGTCAGCATTACTGATCCAGGGATGACACCGGAGCACAAAGATCGGACTGTTTGAGGTCTGGTCGCTACAGAGATGGTATCAGAGCACACGCTGACTGTAGGACAAGGCCACTAAGCTAAAAGACCTAGATCACTATTCACTCTCTTCTCTTCTGACCTCTCATCTTTTCTACTCTTTAGGATGGCAGATGCAAGGAACAAGTTCACACAACCGGATGAAGATACACCCTTTGGACGCCACTTGAAGGAAGTCACTAGATACCTGAATATAGGAGTACCAAGCTTCACGGGAACCTACAACGCCACTTTACCTGAAGAAGAGCGCTGGATGATTCAAGTTCAAGTTCCAGGAAGGACGTTCATGCTAGTCACTGAGCCCATAGAATTTTCTTTTGATGCACCAACTTGGAGTCTAGGAAAGAGCATGGCAGCTCACATCGCCATGGGACGCATTGGAGAAGTCTACCGCAAGGATCTCAAGGATACTATCTACCAGATTTGTGGGTGCCGAGATGAACACTGGGAGATGATCAGCACCAGGAAGGACAGATCGATCGCAGCTTTTATCCAGGAGCTAAACCAGCACATTCGACGACAGGAGAACCAGATGTGCGCCGACATGATAGATCTGATGAAGGCAAAGACTAGAATCAAGGAACTGGAGGAAGAACTCAAGGCTACACGTGAAGATTATGAAGAGGAAATTGAAGTATTGGTGGAGAAGAATGACAACCTAATCAAGAAGATTGGAATATTTATGGGAGGCCCTACGCCAGTAGATGAAGACGAAGAACCCTAGGAGATTAGCCCGCAAGACTACATCATCATCGACGGCACCGACTCGGAACCAGATAGTAGCGATGATGACTATGTTGATGAAGCTGGAGCAGACATCATGGAGTCTGCAACCGTAGAATATTTCTAGTAGACCACCTCATCAGTAGTAGTAGTCCACCATGTAAATATAGTAGTCAGAGCACTTTTGCGATAGATAGATCGATTGTATGGCTTGGTTTGATTGATTGAAGTGAATTGTTTGTTTTTGCCTCATGTGCATATGGGTAGTGTTTTCTATTTAGACCCCCTCTATTCTTATATCTCATCTTTTCTAAACCCTCAGATGCCTCCGAGACGTGACCTCGGATTTGCCTTCCCACTGGAGCTCACCCAGTTGATCCAGGAGCAGAACACATTGATGCAGTTGCTAGTCTAGAATCAGAATCAGGGGAAAAACAACAACAACCCACCACCACCACCACCACCTATTGACCACTTAGCCCGTTTTCTTAGGCTGAATCCGCCGGTGTTTTCCAGTAGCACCGAGCCGATAGTAGCAGATGATTGGCTCCGCAAGACAACTAGGGAGTTGACCATAGCAGGATGCACAGATGCGGAGAAGGTGAAGTTTGCCGCACATCAGCTAGAAGGACCCGCAGCATCCTGGTGGGAGAATTTCACAGCCACTTTCCCAGTCGACACTGTCATATGGGACCAGTTTCAGCAGGCCTTTCGTACTGCACATGTTTCAGCAGGAGCTATGGCCATGAAGAAGCGTGAGTTTCGCAACTTGCGCCAAGGAGGACGGACAGTTGGCCAGTATGTGGAGGAATTTAGTAAACTAGCACGTTATGCCCCGGATGACGTCGCTACGGATGCAGCTAAGCAAGAGAAGTTTCTGGAAGGACTGAATGATGAGTTGAGCATGCAGTTGATGGTAGCCACCTTCAACAACTACCAGGAGTTGGTAGATCGTGCTCTTATGATTGAAGGGAAGCAGCATCAAATTGAGAATCGCAAGAGGAAGTATGGACAAGGAAAGTACAATTCAGGAGCTCAGCAGAAGCCATGTTTTACCCCTAGACCAGGAGGACATTTTCAGCATACCCATGGAGGAGGTAGCTCGCACAATCACAATGGCACCAAGAATGGTAATGGCAATGGAGGAAGCAACGGCCAGAACCGCACCAACCCATCAACCCCAGCCAAGAAGGACCTAAGCCAAGTCACTTGTTATAAGTGTCAGAAGACCGGACATTATGCCAATGAATGTCCTGAAGGCCAAAATGGCAATGGGAGTTCTAGGAAGAAGCTGAACCCTTTCAACAGGGGACAGGTGAACCACGTTAGCATGGAGGAGGTTGAAGCTCAGCCCGATGCAGTAATAGGTAAGTTTTTGGTTAAGTCATTTACTGCACTTGTTCTTTTTGATACTGGTGCATCGCATTCATACATCTCAAGGGGATTTGTGGATAAGTATAACCTACCAACCCAATCCCTTAGGTCACCCATGTTAGTAACCTCGCCCGGAGCAGAGTATGTGGCTAGTCTATGGTGTGATCGGTTACCATTAAGGATTGGTAACTATGTTTTTCCCTCAGACCTAATAGTATTGGAATCTCAAGGATTGGATGTGATATTAGGCATGGATTAGTTATCAAAGTATGAAGGGAATATTGAGTGTGATAGTAAGTCAATTTTGCTTACTACCCCAGAAGGGAGAAGGATCAAGTATGTATCCCGGCATGTGCCAAAGAGGACTCAAGTAAATTGCCTAACAGGAGTTGTGCAGGAGGGAGTACCAGTGGTATGGGATTTCCCTGATGTATTTCCAGAAGAGTTGCCAGGCATGCCCCCGGATAGAGATATTGAGTTTTTGATCGAGTTATTGCCAGGCACAGGGCCAATATCAAAGAGACCATATAGGATGCCAGCAAAGGATTTGGTGGAAATTAAGAAGCAGATTAAGGAGTTACTGGATAAGGGATATATTCTCCCAAGTTCTTCACCTTGGGGATCGCCAGTACTTCTAGTGGAGAAGAAGGATGGGTCATTAAGGATGGTTGTTGATTATCGAGGATTGAATGAAGTAACGATCAAGAACAAGTACCCACTACCAATGATCAACGATCTGTTTGATCGATTGCAAGGAGCTAAGGTATTTTCCAAGATCGATCTGCGATCAGGATACCACCAGTTGAAGATTCGAGAACAGGATATTCCGAAGACAACTTTTACTACCAGATATGGGCTATATGAGTACACTGTTATGTCATTTGGTCTGACTAACGCACCTGCCTATTTTATGAACATGATGAACAAAGTGTTTATGGAGTTTTTGGATAAGTTCGTCGTAGTGTTCATTGATGATATCCTGGTTTATTCCAAGAATGAAGAGGAGCATAAGGAGCATTTGCGTTTGGTACTTGGAAAGCTCAGAGAACATCAACTATATGCCAAATTCAGCAAATGTGAGTTTTGATTGAAGGAAGTAGGATTCCTCGGACATGTTATATCTGGAGAAGGTATAGCTGTAGATCCCGCTAAAGTTGAAACCGTGACCAAGTGGGAAGCCCCAACCACAGTTGGAGAGATCCGGAGTTTTCTTGGACTCGCAGGATACTACCGGAGATTTATTGAGAATTTCTCAAAGATTGCGAAGCCTATGACGGTGTTATTAAAGAAGGATACCAAGTTCATATGGATAGAGGAATGTGAGGCTAGTTTCCAGGAGTTGAAGAAACGCTTGGTTACCTCACCAGTGTTGATTTTGCCAGACCAGACCAAGGATTATGAGGTGTATTGTGACACTTCACGTCGAGGACTTGGAGCAGTGCTTATGTAGGAAGGGAGAGTTGTTTCCTATGCCTCAAGACAACTGAAGCCCCATGAGTTTAATTATGCTACACATGATTTGGAGTTAGCAGTCGTAGTGCATGCATTGAAAACATGTAGACATTTCCTCATTGGAAATCATTGTGAGGTGTACACGGATCATAAGAGTTTGAAGTACATTTTCACACAGAAGGAGTTAAATCTCAGACAAAGGAGATGGTTGGAGCTTATCAAGGATTATGATATGAAATTGCATTATCACCCCGGAAAGGCTAATGTAGTAGCGGACGCATTAACCCGTAAGAGCCATGTCAATACGTTAATGACGGGAGAAATACCCAAGGAGTTAGCAGAAAATCTTCGTGAACTATGTTTGGAAATAGTTCCGAGAGGTTATGTAGCAGCATTGAAGATTCAGTCAACTTTGATGGATAAAATCAGGGAAGCTCAGAAAGCTGACAAAGAGATTGCCGCTATAAAGGAGAAGCTGAGCAAAGGAAAAGCTAAAGGATTTCATGAGGATGAGCACGACACCCTATGGTTTGAAGATCGTGTTTACGTGCCCAACGACCCGGAGATCAGGAAATTGATTTTGCAAGAGGCACACGACTCGCCGTATTCAATTCACCCAGGAAATACCAAGATGTATTTAGATTTGAAGGATATTTTCTGGTGGACCGGAATGAAGAAGGATATTGCGGAGTATGTAGCAGTTTGTGTTGTATGCCAGAGAGTAAAGGCAGAGCATCAGAAGCCAGCAGGATTGTTACAACCATTGCCGATACCCAAATGGAAGTGGGATAAGATAGGCATGGATTTTATCACGGGATTGCCCAGGACTCGTTCAGGCTATGACTCAATTTGGGTTCTAGTTGATCGATTGACGAAAGTAGCTCATTTCATCCCAGTAAAGACCACTTACACCAGTGCTGAGTTGCAAAGATATACATGACCAGGATCGTATGTCTGCATGGAGTTCCAAGGAGTATCGTATCAGATAGAGGAACCCAGTTTACCTCAAAGTTCTGGAAGCAGTTGCATGAAACTTTGGGTACCAGGCTAGAATTCAGCACAGCTTTTCATCCACAGACAGATGGACAGACCGAGAGAGTCAATCAGATTTTGGAGGATATGCTGAGAGCTTGTGCGCTGGATTACGGATCTAGTTGGGACAACAATTTGCCATATGCAGAATTTTCTTACAACAACAGTTATCAAACCAGTTTAAAAATGGCCCCTTTCGAAGCTTTGTACGGAAGGAGGTGCAGGACACCGTTATCGTGGGACGAAGTTGGAGACCGCCAGTTGTTTGGTCCTGACTTGATTAAAGAGTCTGAACAGAAGGTGAAATTGATTCGCGATAGGCTCAAGGTAGCCCAGTCCAGACAGAAAAGTTATGCAGATTCTAAACGGAAGGAGACAGTTTACGAAGTCGGAGATAGAGCTTATCTTCGAGTATCTCCACTTCGAGGAACAAAGCGTTTTGGAGTTAAAGGGAAGTTAGCGCCACGATTTGTAGGACCATATCGAGTTTTGGAGCGTATGGGATAAGTGGCCTACAAGTTGGAATTGCCCGAAGGATTGTCAGGAGTTCATGATGTGTTCCACGTTTCTCAGTTAAAGAAATGTCACGCGGAGATGGCTGACATACCGTTGAGAGATACAGTGCCTTTGGAAACTATTCAGTTGGATAACGATTTGACCTACGAGGAGAAGCCAGTCAAGATTATCGAGTTTGCCAACCGAGTTACTCGCAGCAAGGTTATCAAGTTTTGCAAAGTTCAGTGGAGCCACCACCGAGAGGATGAAGCCACCTGGGAGCGAGAGGAAGATTTGCTCAAAGACCACCCTCACCTATTTTCTAGCCAACCCGAATCTCGAGGGCGAGATTCATCTTAAGGGGGGTAGGTTTGTAACATCACAAATTTTCAATTTGGAATGTTATACATTAGATCATCAATGCATATCATATTTTATTTGCATTTTGGTTGATCCTAGAAATTCTACGCAACTCAATGACCCACGGAGAGAGTTGGGGATTTCGTTATTTTCATATTTGAGTTCTCTCAAATTTTGAGAATAGGATCATTTGATTTTATTTATTCTATCATCAATTATTTCTATTACAAAAATATGAGAGAGGGAATAAAATGACTTTCCCAAAATAAAGAAATATTGAGGATTTAATAATAGAATCAAATAGGATTTTATTCCGGAGTTTTTCGGTGTTTTATTTGAATTTAGGAAAAAAGTGCGTTTTTCAAAATTGCATTTAGGTCCCAAATAAATGTTCACCTTGTGAGGCTTGATTTTAGAAGCTCGTGAAAATTTATTTCGGAATTTTTGGAGTCCGTTTAGTATTTCTTTTTATTTTTCTTCTGCGCATAATTGATGTAAAAAAACGCGCCGCGCGCCGACTGGGCCAAGGCCCAGCCGACGGCCCACCCCGCCGCCTGCCGTCTCCCTCTAGGAGACTGGAGCCGGCGCCGCCCCGAGTCCGGCTCGGAGCCGCCCCGCCGTGCCCCCTTCCCCAAGGCAGCACCCCCTCCCCTCGTTAAATACCGGACCCCGCCGCCCCTCACCTCACCCCACCCCGCCCCGAGCCGCCTGCCGAGCCGCGCCGCCGCAGCCGCCCCGCTGCCCGAGCCGCGCGCCGCCGCCCGCCGCCTCCCGTCGCTGCGCCGCACCCCGCCGCACCCTGCCGACCCGCTGGAACCCCGCCCCGCCCGCCGGAGTGCCTCGCCGGAGGTATAGCCGCCGCCGTTCGTCGTTTGGTTTTTTTCAAAAAAAAACCGCCTCGGTTTATTTTTTTCGAAACCCTAGATCGGTTAATTTTATTTCTTTGGTTTATTTAATTAGTGAACGTTCATCGATCCGTTCGTTTTAGCGAACGTGTTCACTGGTTAGTTTCTGTTAACGAACGTCTGTTCGATTAACTGTTCGTCAGTTTTCTTTTTCTCGGATTAAATCCGCGATTTTCTGATCACGATTCCTGATCTGATTTTCCTTTTAGTTTAACTTTTCGCTCGTTTATCAGAATCAGGCGATTCAAGCGCCTAGAGTTTCGTCTCGAAACCCTCTATCCGTTTAACCAACTTAAACAAGATTTTGCTACTGTAAAATTTGTCCTAGATCCAGATTACTAGAACGAAGTTGTTTTCTTTCGCCGTTTGACTTTGGTTGCTTTGTTCGATTTGACTCTTTTTGCCAACCGGAGTTCTTAAGTTGAACCTTCTGGTTAGATCTCCTATTTGAGTTTTACCTGTGCATTAGATGAGTACTTATTGTATGCTTGTTGTTTGTCTGCGATAGAATACCCGGAGTGCGCCGCCTGTTACTTCGAATCGTTAGGTTTTGCGGATCATCAGCAAGGCAAGTAACACTTTGATCATACCTTTTCTACTACCTAGTTTTATTGCATTAGATCAATCCTCACACATTGCATGATTAGGATCTAATTAAATTATGGGATGGGAAGTAGATGAGGTAGTACCTATTACCAGTTATTATCAAACCTTTGGGAGTTACTTCTACGTTTGCTTATTATGCCATGCTATGCTAGTAGACGTGGATTGGGTGAGTGATATCCATGACAGATGTGAGTTTGTTAATTAATGGTTTATCTAAGGTGGCAACTTAAACACACATCTGGGTGGATTGAGGCACCTGGGTATTCCAGGACTTGCCTGTTTTCTTTTGGACCGCCACCTAGGCTCAAAGGGATCATGAGACTATTCATACTAGAAACTTCCGTGTGCAGCCACAAGCTATTATGGGCTCTAGCATAGTTGACTAAGTTGTGCGAACTCTTACAGTGGTAGACTAGCAGATGTAGGGGATGTAGGTGGTACGGTCTACCTGATTGTAAGGTGCTAGCGCTTCTGAAAACTATGTCTCGGTCATCCATCTTCTCAAACACCATGTAGTGCGAGAAACCAAACGGAGGCGAGCGAGTCTTGTGGGGAAAAGTGCGCAAACCTCTGCAGAGTGTAACAAACTAATCATGATTAGCCGTGTCCCCGGTTATGGACATCTTGAGTATCTAGTACCTGGATTATCAAGTGAATCTCAACATGTTACTCTAAATTAATTTTGTTGGGTATGTTTAATGATGATGCTTAATTGGGATTGAGAATGCTGTCAACCATTCTCAATGTTTAACAACTACCATGATAGTTAAATAAATTCCATTCCTTTGAAGTAGGGAAAAATTGGCTTTACGCAAAACTGTAACCATAGAGCTTTCCACCAGCCAAATATGCATATAGTATAGCTGTTTCATTCCATTACTCTCTATGTGTTACCTAGCCAGCATATTCCATGTGCTGACCCGTTTCGGGCTGCAACGTTAATGTTGCAGACTTTTCAGACGACGATTAAGGAGTTTAGGTCATGGTTCTATACTCAGTGATGCCGTTGGAGTTGATGGACTCACTTATCTTCCAAGCCTTCCGCTGTTATCGTTATTAGATGGCCTTAAGCCATATTTATTGTAATAAGTTCTCTTTTGAGACACTCGATGTAATAAGTGTGTGATTGCTACTCTGCTATAAATCCTCCGAGTACTGTGTGGTGTCAGCATTACTGATCCAGGGATGACGCCGGAGCACAGAGATCAGACTGTTTGAGGTCTGGTCGCTACATAAAGTATAGATCATAAACTTTATTGAAACTAACAAACTATATCTCAGTCATCAAACAATTGCAATTCATCTTATTTTCAGGAAGGGTCTATGTCAGAGCTTTGATTTAGCAAACTCCACATACTGAACTATCATTTAATCTTTCATAATTGCTAACACTCATGAGATATTTATGGGTTCAAAGTTTTAGTCGGACGTAGAGAAAGATAGAGGCTTATAGATTCGCCTCCCAACCTTTTACCTCAAGGGTAATGTCAACAATAATAGTTCATGATAACTTACATCAAATTGGATATATATATATATCAGGATCTTTCCAACATAATGTGCTTGCCAAAGGATAAAATGTAAAAAGGAAAGGTGAAGATCACCATGACTCTTGCATATGGGTAGAAGATAAATGTAAAAGATAGGCCCTTCGTAGAGGGAAGCAGAGGTTGTCATGCGCTTTTATGGTTGGATGCACAAAATATTAATGCAAAAGAACGTCACTTTATATTGCCACTTGTGAGATGGACCTTTATTATGCAGTCCGTCGCTTTTATTTCTTCCACATCACAAGATCGTATAAAGCTTATTTTCTCCACATTAATAGATCATACATATTTAGAGGGCAATTTTTATTGCATGCACCGATGACAACTTACTTGAAGGATCTTACTCAATCCATAGGTAGTTATGGTGGACTCTCATGGCAAAACTAGTTTAAGGAATGTTTGGAAGCACAAGTAGTATCTCTACTTGGTGCAAAGAATTTGGCTAGCATGAGGGGGAAAAAGGAAGCTCAACATGTTGGATGATCCAAGACAATATACTTTATTTCTAATATAAGAAAACATAACTCATTATGTTGTCTTCCTTGTCCGACATCAACCTTTTAGCATGTCATATTTTAATGAGTGCTCACAATTACAAAAGATGTCCAAGATAGTATATTTATATGTGAAATCTCTCTTCCTTCAATATTCTTTCATGAATTGTTCAAGTGACCAATTCTACGTTTTCTAAATTTCAAAAAGTTTACTACCTATACTTATTCTGTGTGAAGTCATTACTCCCCATGGTATAAGCATATTAAACATATATAAATTCAGATTTATGATATTCAATTCATTCAACCATTTACTCATAGGATATATGTGAAGCACGTAAGTAAATGACAAACTACTCCAAAAAGATATAAGTGAAGGACGCTGAGTAGTCAAATAATTAACTAGCCATGGGATGATTCTTTTTCATTCAAGATTTCAGATTCAATGATTTTATTCAATCAGCAAGTAAAATTGAAAATACGCTCCAAGCAAAACACATATCATGTGACGAATAAAAATATAGCTCCGAGTAAGGTATACCGATAATTTTGAAGACGAAAAAGGGGATGCCTTCCGGGGCATCCCCAAGCTTAGGCGCTTGAGTCTTCCTTGAATATTACCTTGAGGTGCCTTGGGCATCCCCAAGATTAGGTTATTTCCACTCCTTATTCTCCTCATATTGACATCTCACCCAAAGATTGAAAACTTCAATCACACAAAACTTAAAGGAACTTCGCGAGATAGGTTAGTATGATAAAGAGTAAACCATTCACTTTGGTACTGTCAAAGACAAGGCTCATAATTGTTTTCACAAAATTCCTACTGTACCATATGATTTCTACAATTTATATTGAGAAATATAAGACATAGAAACTAGAAAACAAGCAAACTATGCAATGAAAACAGAATCTATCAGAAACAGAACAGTCTGTAATGATCTGAACACCAACCATACTTCTGCTACCCCAAAAATTCTGAAATAAATTGGTGGACGTTAGGAATTTGTCTATTAATCTTCTGAAAAAAGAATCAACTCAATCGTACTCTTCTGTAAAAAATGGCAGCTAATCTCGTGAGCGCAAAGTTTCTGTTTTTTACAGCAAGATCACATTAACTTCCACCCAAGTCTTCCCAAGGTCTTACTTGGCACTTTATTGAAACAAAATCTATAATAAATGATTAATACAGTAGCTTAATCATGAGAACACACAAAAACAGTAAGGGTAAATACTGGGTTGTCTCCCAACAAGCGCTTTTCTTTAATGCCTTTTAGCTAGGCATGATGATTTCACTGATGCTCACATAAAAGATAAGAATTGCAACATAAAGAGAGCATCATGAAGAATATGACTAGCACATTCAAACCTAACCCACTTCCTATGCCTAGGGATTTTGTGATCACATAATTTATAGGAACAAGAATCAACATAGGAAGGAAAACAAGTATAACTTCAAAACTTTAAGCACATAGAGAGGAAACTTGATATTATTGCAACTCCTACAAGCATGTATTACTCCCTCATAATAATTTTCAGTAGCATCATGAATGAGTTCAACAATATTACCATCACATAAAGCATTCTTTTCATGATCTACGAGCATAGAAATTTTACTACTCTCCACATAAGCAAAATTCTCCTCATTCGGAATAGTGGGAGCAAACTTCTTCTAAATCCACTTTAGATGATAGTATTATTCATACTCCAAAAGATATAAGTGAAGTTCATGGAGCATTCTACAATTAATATAGACTAACCAATATCCAAGCTCAAAATGTATAAGTGAAGCACACGAAGCATTCTATAAAACCATACTCAAAAGATTTAAGTGAAGCACAAAGAGCAATTCTATAAGATCATACTTAAAAGATATAAGTGAAGCACATGAAGTATTCTATAAATCAAAAAATGGATATCTCATACTAGCATGGTTCTTAAAGGAAAAAAAACTCAAAGGACACAAATTATGTGAACAAAACAGAAACCGAGGTATACCGATAATTGTTGAAGAAGAAAGATGGGATGCCAACCGGGGCATCCCCAAGCTTAGATGCTTGAGTGTCCTTGAAATATTTACTTGGGGTGCCTTGGGCATCCCCAAGCTTGAGATCTTGCCTCTCTTTATTCTTCTCACATCGGTAACTCCTCGTTCTTCGAACACTTCATCCAGACAAAACTTTAACAAAAACTTTGTGAGATCCGTTAGTATAATAAAGCAAATCACTAACTTTAGGTACTGTTTAAAACTCATTCCAATTTAATATTAGGACTATATATACTGTATTCCAACTTCTCTATGGTTCATACCCTCCGATACTAGCCATAGATGCATCAAAATAAGCAAACAACACACGAAAAACAGAATCTGTCTAAAACAGGACGGTCTGTAGTAATCTGGAGGTTTAGTAAACTTCTGTAATTCCAAAAATTATGAAATAAATTTGAAAATTTGAAAACTTTGTACAGAAGTAATTTTCAAAAAGTTTCAGACCCATTTTACTTTCCTGTAAAAAATGTAAAATCATGCGCTACAGCCAAAGTTTCTGTTTTTGTTCTGCACATAGTAAACAAGCAATCTAATCATCCTAAAACCAAAGGCTGGCACATTATTTTTATAATACAATGGATATATATATATAAGGGGACAATTATTTACAGAGAAAATTCCATGAAAAATTCTACATTGTTTCCGTGAGCATGAACACAAGTGCTCAAGGTCGAGCTCACTTGTTCAATGCATAACTTTCCAATCACTTCTCTTTTTGAAAGACTTTGTAGGCATGAGAGGCAAGTAATTTCTTTGTATTTTCATTCTTTTAAAAACATTGTATGTTTCACCCACAAAAAAACATTAAAAAAAGGAAAAACAAAATCTACTTAGTGAAGAAAGCAAACAAGCATACACAATAATATCAACCCCACGCTATTGCTCCCCGGCAACGGCACCAGAAAAGAGCTTGATAATCCCCAAGTGCAGGGAATCATCGTAGAAATTTCCAAAGATGGAAGTGATAAGTATGGAGTGTCGAACCCAGAAGGAGCTAAAGGTAAGATCAATATTCTCTCAAGCCCTATCTGCCACTGATATGACTCTACGTACTCCGAACGTTTGCTTCCAACTAGCAACGAGAAATAAAACTATGTTGTGGGTATGAAGTGGATAACTTTGCGTGATATCGGAGAGCTAAAATATGAAAGTAGGTGCTGTTATTATAAAGTTAGAATATATTACTAAAGATTGTAAAGAGCAAGTGTGGAATAATGGTGGATCGGTGTGCGGAATTGTCCTAGGCAATTGTTAACAAGACCGGTAATCACTATTGCAGTTTCATATGAGGGAGAGGCATAAGCTAACATACTTTATCTTCTTGGATCATATGCACTCATGATTGGAACTCTAGAAAGCATCCGCAACTACTAAAGATCATTAAGGTAAAAGCCAACCATAGCATTAAAGTATCAAGTCCTCTTTATTCCCATACGCCATGTCCCGCTTATCCGTGTTTGTGTTTCAGTCACTCACGCAACGCAGACAATAAGCAAACCATGGACATATTGCAACACCCTACAACGGGAATCCCTCACGCTTGCACGACATGGAGGTCACTATAGGACAACACCAAAGTAAAACATACAACTCATACCAATCTAGATCATCAATCAACCCAAAGACAAAGGATATCTACTCCAAACATCATAGGATGGCAACACATCATTGGATCATAATATGTGGCATAAAGCACCATGTTCAAGTAGGGATTACAGTGGGGTGCGGGAGAGTGGACCGCGTAAAAGATATGAGGATGGTGATGATGATGGTGATGTTGATGAAGACGATCACCGCAGCGATGATTCCCCTCCCGATGGCACTCCAGTGCCACCGAGAGAGAGGATGAGAGGTTCTCTCCCTTGTGCTTCCTCCTCCATGGCCTCCCCCCTGGATGGGGAGAGGTTCTCCCTTTGGTCCTTGGCCTTCATGACGATGATGGCCTCTCCGGGATCCTCCTCCATGCCCTCCGGTGATGATGGCCCCCTCCGGCAGGGTGCCAGAGAGGGCCTAGATTTATTTCTCATGGCTACAGAGGCTTGCGGCGGCGGAACTTCCGATCTAGGTTGTTTTCTGGAGGTTTCTGTATTTATAGGAATTGTTGGTGTCGGTATCACATCAAGGAGATGTCCGTGTCGTCCACGAGGTAGGCCCACACGCTCGGGGGGGGGGAGGGATGGGGAGGGCGCCCCCACCCTCGTGGACGGCCCGGGACTCTTCTGGCCCAACTCTTTTACTCCGGGGTCTTCTTTTGGTCCATAAAAATCGTCAAAAATTGGCACGTCAATTGGACTCCGTTTGGTATTCTTTTTCTGTAAAACTCAAAAACAAGGAAAAACATAAACTGGCACTGGTCACTAGGTTAATAGGTTAGTCCTAAAAATCATATAAAATATGCATATAAAACATCCAAGGTTGATAATATAATAGCATGAATACTTCATAAATTATAGATACGTTGGAGACGTATCAGTGTGCATCCTCGATCTTGGTGTGGATGGCCTTGACCCGGGCCAGGGCGGCATCAGCGGCATGGACGACAGCTCGAGCGCTCTCGGCGTTTGCAGCCGCTGTTGCAGTAGCAGTTGCAGCCATCTTGGCTGCTAAAGCTGCCCTATCGGCTGCCGCAGACGCCCTCTCAGCGGAAGCGGCTGCGCTCAATGCAGATGCGGCGGCACTCTCGGCATCGGCAGCCGCGCTCTCGGCGTAGGCAGCGGCGCTCGGGGGGGGGGGGGACGGGGGACGCGGCCATCGTACGGGCCTTCATGAAGCGTTTCCGTGGCGTCATCTTTGCAAGAAGGGGGTGCGGGAATGGGGATCGGGATTCGTGGATTCGGGGTTGCCGGCACTAGAGCAGACGAGCTGGCGAAGCTTAAGAAGGGAGACTTAAATAGACCCAGATATTTTCATCACAAACGGTTCCTAGAAAACAACTATGTGTGACATTGTAGATATTTTTTATTAGCTGTGAAAGACGAATTTGGAGTAAAGTGGCAACGGATGGTGTTTTAAATGAACGAGAAATTTTGTAGTACTAATACAACTGTCATGTCAAATTTTGTTTAGGGGGTCATCTAACCTTTTAAGATATTTAAGTGATTTTCTAGCCATTTAATGACCGTAATTGAAACATGTACATGCAACAGCTAACCATAACAGTTTGAAAACTCATATTTCGCGTACTTGTGTGCGATTTAATTCCATGTGCAGTAATTGTAAGGAATTTTCAAACATATTGGTCTAACGACTATGACACAATTAAGCATGGAGTGATATGGCATTTTAATTCCAAAAAAAAATCAGAAACAGATGAAACCTTGGTTGATGTAATGTCATGCCACCAAGATGATGTGGTAAAGAAATTGGCATGTTTGACGAAAGTTTGGACACACACCCCTCACAAACTGGAGAACCTCACTAGAAGGTTCGTGGTTCCGAGAGGGAACAATGCATGTTTGATGACAAACGGGAGATAGCTTCCTCTTACGGCCTTCAAATTTTTTTATACGTCTAACGTGCACTAATACAATTGTCATTTGAAAATTTGGAAAATTTCAGGGGTCATTTGACCTTTTAAAGACATTTAAGTGATTTTCCGACCATTTAATTGTTAGGGAACGTAGTAATTTCAAAAAAGTTCCTACACAGACAGGATCATGGTGATGCATAGCAACGAGAGGGGAGAGTGTGTCCACGTACCCTCGTAGACCGAAAGCGGAAGCGTTAGCACAACACGGTTGATTTAGTCGTATGTCTTCACGATCCGACCGATCCAAGTACCGAACGCACGGCACCTCCGAGTTCAGCACACGTTCAACTCGATGATGTCCCACAAACTCCGATCCAGCAGAGCTTCACGGGAGAGTTTTGTCAGCACGATGGCGTGATGACAGTGATGATGATGCTACCGACGCAGGGCTTCGCCTAAGCACCGCTACGATATGATCGAGGTGGATTATGGTGGAGGGGGGCACCGCACATGGCTGGGAGAGATCAACCTGTGTGTTCTAGGGTGCCCCCTGCCCCCGTACATAAAGGAGCAAGGGGGGAGGCCGGCCGGCCCTCCTAGGGCGCGCAAGGAGGAGGAGTCCTCCTCCTAGTAGGAGTAGGACTCCCCTTTCCTACTCCTACTAGGAGGAGGAAAGGAAGGAGGAGAGGAAGAAGGAAGGAGAGGGAGGAAAAGGAGGAAAGGGGGTCGCCCCCTAGTCCAATTCGGTTTGGGCTAGGGGGCCGCATGCCCTACCTCCTCTCTTCCAGCACTTGGCCCATGAGGCCCATTACTTCTTCCTCGTATTCCCGTAACTCCCTGGTACCCCAAAAAATACCCGAATCACTCAGAACCTTTCCGATGTCCGAATATAGTCGTCCAATATATCAATCTTTACGTCTCGACCATTTTGAGACTCCTCGAAATGTCCCCAATCTCATTCGGGACTCCGAACTACCTTCGGTACATCAAATCACATAAACTCATTGTCGGTGTCAAAACTGGCGGATCTCGGGTAGGGGGTCCCGAACTGTGCGTCTAAGGCAGATGGTAATAGGAGGCAGGGGACACGATGTTTTACCCAGGTTCGGGCCCTCTTGACGGAGGTAAAACCCTACGTCCTGCTTGATTATTCTTGATAATATGAGTAGTACAAGAGTTGATCTACCACGAGATCGGAGAGGCTAAACCCTATAAGCTAGCCTATGGTCTGATTGTATGTTGTTCTACGGACTAAAACCCTCCGGTTTATATAGACACCGGAGGGGGCTAGGGTTACACCAGGTCGGTTACAAAGGAGGAGATATACATATCTGTATTGCCTAGCTTGCCTTCCACGCCAAGTAGAGTCCCATCCGGACACGGGACGAAGTCTTCAATCTTGTGTCTTCATAGTCCAACAGTCCGGCGAAAGGATATAGTCCGGCTTTCCGGAGACCCTCTAATCCAGGACTCCCTCAGTAGCCCCTGAACCAGTCTTCAATGACGATGAGTCCGGCGCGCAGTGTTGTCTTCGACATTGCAAGGCGGGTTCCTCTCCTAATTTCGAACGTTTGTCAAGTAGTGTCTGGTACCATAAATGTTGGGCTTCTTGGCTTCCATGCTCAATAAGGGCTATTTTCCATGCGTTGAATGAATACGAGGAGCTAGGGCATTTTTACATTCGCCCCCCTAGCCAGATAAATAAATTGTCTATTTAAGGGATGGGGATTCTTAGATCCAATCCATACCATCCTCCCCCAGTGAGAATTCATCGGAGCGCGCTTCGAAAAGATCCACTCCAGCATGGCCGACCTCCGCAGCTCCTGCTCCCGCCCCCGTAGCCCTAAGCCCGGTGATTGGGAGAGGTGTTCCGTCCCACACAGCCGATTAGTCGAGCTGCAGACCAAGGGATTTCTCCCTCCAGCGTATATGGTTCCCGTCCGAGCCGGGCTCGCCACCTACAATGGCGGGGAGCAAGCAGAGAGCTTCCCCAGCCCCTCGACGGGGGAGCGGGTATGCCTTGTTCCTTACTTATTAAGGGGACTCGGATTTCTGATTCATCCGTTCCTCCGCGGGCTCCTGGAGTTTTACGGCCTCCAACTGCATAATTTCACCCCGGCTTCCATTTTACACATCGACGGCTATGTTGCCCTCTGCGAGTTATTCCTAGGATGCGAGGCTCATTTCAAGCTATGGAAAAGGTTATTTTTCCTCGTCCCTCGCACATAGAAGGGGTCACTTTATCAAGTGGGTGGAGCCGAAATATGGCGCATCGCCGAAACCGGATACCTGTCCGGTACTCCGAAGAAGACGTCTGAAGACTGGCCTTCAGAATGGTTTTATATGGAGGACATCCCCCTTCCGGACCCTGTTCGGCGAGGTCTTCCTAAGTTCAGCAATGCTCCTCTGAAGAAACACTGAAGTTGGCGCCCACGAAGCCCCCAGGAGGAAGACAACGAAGAAGTCCTTTACCTGATGAATCGGGTTAAAGTGCTGGCTCAATCAGGATTCACAGTAATCAAGGTTATGTCAATATGCATAATGCGGGGAGTGCGACCACTTCAATATTGAGGGCACCCCCTGTGGTGTTTTAACGGGGAAGATGACGCCACCTGTTGCGGGCGTAAGGGTCCGGACAATGCTTATGGTTTAGCAAAAATTTTGTCCGAATTGTTCAAGAGGGAGGAAGAGGAGTTCATCCGCATCAAGCCACGGGATGGATTCTCCATGTACAACCCTCCAAGCTGGGTGAGTTATATCTCCTTACTCTGATTCTTCTCGCATTCTTTGTCGTAGGTACTCACCTTGCCATTTTGCGGAAGGAATTGCGAAAAGCCATCAGGGAGGTCAGCAGCCCATCTCCACAACTAGAGGACCCTGACCGGGCCCTCGGTCCCGGACTCGAAGAAGATCCGGACATATTCGTGGAGCTGATAGACAGACAGTTCTATCAATTAAGCTATGATGACGCCATGGTGGCCATTACGGCCGACTATCCCGGACTGCTTCCTGCGTCGCACGTAATAAAAACCAAAAATCCCAACTCCAAAAACCAGGATCCCCTTTTAGACACTTCACCTACCATATACATATGGTGTTTTTAGAGGGAAGGCATTCAGGACGCAATGCCGAACTCGCAGCAACTCGCCAACAAGAGGCACCGAGGCCGGGCAGGCCCAAAAGGAAGGCAGTTAGGACGGAGACGCCGGCGCAGAGGTATGACAGAAACCCCGCTCCGTGGTTGTCTTTCTTGAAATGTAATGACGTCCATGTTTCTTTAACAGAAAAAACGCTCGCCAAAATATGTCCGGTGAGGCTGCCGATCACGCTTCCACAAGTCGGGCTCTAGGACCGGACATAGAGGCAGAAGCCGACATTGGGGCGGACGCCGGATAGCCCCCCTACGGAGGATGCGGATAGGCTATCCGCTACAAATTCAGAAGTGGAGAGTGCCATGAATCATAGGCGTCGCCGGGTCGTACTCCGCGACGCTTGCTTCTCACCAGAGGCATTTGATGCCTTCAATTCTGGAGAGGCATACCTCCGTGCTGCTCAAAATGGTCTAGCCAGAGCCATGGACCAGTATGTAAAGGATGTATGGGTAAGAAAATCTGACGATTATATGTATCAGTAGCCCCTAAGACTTGAAACAGTTAGCAGAACTGATTTAAGGATCATCTTATTGTGCAGGTTCTTACAGAGAAGAATAGTCGACTGTCACAGGAGATGGAGGAATGCAAGACCCAACTTCGGGCCGTTGTTGCCGCATTGAAGGAACCTAAAAAGTCCCCAGCTGGTAACATTTATTTCAAAGAATGATAGGTACCATATAGCGTGCGGCATGGCTGCAGATCTAATAATAGATGTTGCAGATGAATCCGGAGAGAATCCAGAGGAGCAGCACGCCATACGACAGCTAAAGGCTGGCGAACGCGTGCTGACTGAGGTCAGGCGGGAGAAAAACAATCTCCAAGATGCCAATACCAAGCTGAGCGTGGAACTGAAAGATGTTCGAGCCCAGCTTGCGGACTCCGAGAAGGAGAATAAGCGACTTCGACGTGGCATATTCAGTAAGTGCTTGAACGAACCCTTAATAAAGGGGACGACAGAGAAGCCGGCTAATAGAGTTATGTCTGCAGGTATGCTAACGGGTCGTCCCACGGAGGAGATGCCTGGGTCTGCGGGTGATCTTCTATCCGATCTCTCACAACTGCACGAACAAGTTTGGCAGGTGATGTAAGGTATTGCACAGGCCTTGTGGCCATCCGTCTCCCTGCCAGAAGGCGTTGGAGAGCTTGTGGAGAAGCTCAAGGGAGCGCGGCGGCGCTTCCGATTATGGAAGATATCTGCCTGCCGTCAAGGTGCCAGGGAAGCCTGGGCCATGGTGAAGACGCGGTATACCAAGGCTAACCCAAATCACATGGCCGAGGTCGGACCTGTGGGGCCCGACGGGAAAGAGATCCCTGTTAGCTTAGTCTATGGGCAAGTAGAATTAGCCGCAAAGTATTCCCAACATGATTGTTGGCTAGACCGCCTGTTGGATGGTATAGAAGAGGAATTTAGTTGTCTACATGACTATGTAATTAAAGTGACATGTATAATGCCTTCTAGCCGGATTGTAGATCATTTGTCATGGCGGACCTTTTAGCTTCAACCTCGGGACCCGATAGTCCGGAGTGTATCCGAATACCCGCTCAGTTATATAAGAACCGGGGTATGCGTGGAGACCAGGCGTAGGGGTCATTAGTGCTTGAACAGACAAGTGCCCAACTAGTTATGTTATATTACATGGGTAGTAAGAAACATCTTCCAGGGAGAATAGTTCCGTTAAGGGTTCCTTTCCCTGGGTACGCATGCCCTAAAGTGCATGTCAGGACTGCGAGAGGAAACACAAGAAAAAACATCTGGGGGCACATATGGAAAATAAATAAAAATCATCTTTTGTTCACCGACCGAATATTCTTTTAAGAACGCTAGCTTTCGGCTTCACCCAGTCTGAGGTACACATCCGGCTGATCGAGCAGTAACAATCGCAGAAGTGCTCCCCTTATGCCCTAGCCGAATTAACGGGAACGTAGGGCATAAATACAAGAGCCAGGCAACCCAGCTTGGCCAAAACTTAAGTCATATCGATGCATATAATGGCGAAGAAAAGGTACATGCGGAAGAATAACACATGTGCTGGGCATGAAGCCCAGATAGATAATTAAGCTTCTGTGTAAGAAGCCCCCAGGTATAATGAGCGCGCTTAGCGCATCTATAGTGTGCAAGCGAGGCACAAGTTGGCCCTTGAAGGCCTTGAGAAAGGATAAAAGAAAGAGAGAGAAAAAGACAGATAATATATATTCAAAAAATGGGCAGAGGAAGGAGACGAACATAGAGTTCGGCGCTAGGCGTAGAATCTTCGGAGCCTGGCTGCGTTCCATGGGTTCGGCTCAAGTCGATTGTTCGATGCATCCCGCAGACGGTATGCTCCACCAGTCAGAACTTGGTCAATAATGAAGGGACCTTCCCATTTGGGCTCGAGCTTGGTCTTTTTCTTCTCCGGCAGGCATAGAACTAACTCACCAACGTTATAAGTTTTGGCCCGTACTTCTCTACTTTGGTATCTGCGAGCCTGTTGCTGATAGAATGTGGAACGGGCTTTTGCCACATCGCACTCCTCCTCCAGGGTGTCCAAACTGTCCTGCCGATCGAGCTCGGCTTCTCTTTCTTCGTACATGCGCACTCGAGGTGAGTCATGAATTATGTCACAGGGCAGAACTGCCTCTGCGCCGTACACCATAAAGAAGGGTGTATATCCGGTACTACGATTCGGCGTGGTCCGCAGCCCCCAGAGTACGGAGTCGAGCTCCTCTACCCAGTGCGTGTTAGACTCCGTTAAGGACCGCACTAATCTAGGTTTAATGCCGCTCATGATAAGACCATTTGCTCGCTCAACTTGGCCATTGGTTTGTGGGTGATAGATGGAAGCATAATCGAGCTTGATGCCATGTTGCTGCACCAGAGTTTTACCTCATTGGCCGTGAAGTTCATGCTGTTGTCAGTGATGATGCTGTGGGGGACTCCATAATGGTGTACAACCCCGGATATGAAGTCTATCACCGGTCCGGATTCGGCTGTTTTAACAGGTTTGGCTTCTATCCATTTGGTGAATTTATCCACCATGACCAGTAAGTATTTTTTTCTTATGGGTTCCCCCCTTAAGGGATCCGACCATGTCAAGCCCCGAGACCGCGAAGGGCCAGGTGATGGGGATTGTTTGGAGGGTGGTGGGTGGCATGTGGCTTTAGTTTGCAAAAAACTGGCAACCGGCGCAGCGTTGGACCAAGTCCGGTGCGTCTACCCAGGCCGTCGGCCAATAAAACCCTGTACGGAAGGCCTTGCTTACGAGGGCCCGGGCTGCGGCGTGGTGGCCGCCGAGTCCGGTGTGAATTTCTGCCAAAAGTTTCCGCCCTTCCTCTTCGGAGATGCATCTTTGAAGGACTCCGGTAGTGCTTTTTTATACTGCTCTCCCTCGTGGACCCTGTAGGCTTTAGATCGCCGCACTATGCAGCGTTCCTCATTTTGGTCCTCGGGGAGTTCCTGCCTAGTTAGGTAGGCCAGGAATGGTTCTGTCCACGGGGCAATGATGGCCATTATTACGTGGGCTGATGGTGTTATTTTGGTGGCGGAGCCTCCGATTATGTCAGAGTGCTCGGTATCGGGCATTTTGGCCGGGTCCGGACTATTGCTACCGGTGTCCCCTTCCCATACTACGGATGGCTTAAACAATCTCTCCAAAAAGATGTTGGGGGGGACCGCATCGCGTTTTGCGCCGATGCGGGCGAGGATATCCGCCGCCTGATTGTTTTGCCGAGCCACATGGTGAAATTTGAGCCCCTCGAACCGAGCTGACGTCTTTAGGACGGTGTTTCGATAGCCCGCCATCTTCAGATCCTTGGCATCAAAGTCTCCATTTATTTGGAAACTGCCATTCGAAGACCATGTAACAGGGCTTCGTATTCGGCTGCGTTGTTGAAGTCTCTATACAGTATCTGCAGTACGTATTGAACTGTATCTCCCGTTGGGGATGTCAGGACGACGCCAGCCCCCAGACTAGCCAGCATTTTAGAGCCGTCGAAGTGCATGATCCAATTGGAGTATGCGACGTACTCTTTAGGGAGTTCGACTTCCATCCATTCGGTGACAAAGTCAGCCAATACTTGCGATTTAATGGTTCGCCGAGGTTTGTATGTTATGTCGAACGGGAGGAGCTCAATGGCCCATTTGGCAATCCGGCCCGTAGCCTTGCGGTTGTTTATAATATCATTAAGTGGCACTTCCGAGGCTACTATAATCGAACACTCTTGAAAGTAGTGTCGCAACTTCCAGGATGCCATGAATACCGCATAGGCTATCTTTTGATAATGTGGGTACCGTGATTTGCATGGAGTGAGGACAGTGGATACATAGTATACCGTCTTTTGAAGAGGGAATTTATGTCCGTCAGCTTCTCGTTCGACGACGAGCACTACGCTTACAATTTGATGAGTTGCCGCAATGTACAACAGCATTGGTTCGCCGATGTTTGGCGTGGCCAGGATTGGGTTGGTTGCTAGTATGGATTTTATTTCTTCCAATCCGGCTGTGGCAGCGTCCGTCCACTCGAAGTGTTCGGTGCGCCGAAGGAGGCGATAAAGGGGTAATGCCTTTTCTCCTAAGCGGGAGATAAAGCGGCTTAGAGCCGCCACACATCCAGTTAGTTTCTGGATTTGTTTGAGGTCCATTGGGATAGCCAACTGTGACAGAGCTTGGATTTTGGCCGGATTAGCTTCAATTCCTCTACTGGAGACAATGAAGCCCAGGAGCTTTCCAGCTGGTACACCGAAAACACACTTTTCCGGATTGAGCTTGATGTCGTATGCTCGAAGGTTGTCGAATGTGAGCCTCAAGTCATCTATTAGGGAGTCGACGTGTTTGGTTTTAATGACCATATCATCTACGTATGCCTCTACTGTTTTGTCGATCTGTTTCTCCGGACATGTCTGGATCATGCGTTGATATGTTGCGCCGGCGTTTTTGAGCCCAAAAGGCATTGTGTTGAAACAGAAGGGGCCGTATTTTGTGATAAATGCCGTTGCGGCTTGGTCGGACTCCGCCATCTTGATTTGGTGGTAGCCTGAGTATGCATCGAGGAAACACAATGACCCGTGTCCTGCGGTAGCATCGATAATTTGATCAATGCAGGGGAGGGGGAAGGGATCCTTTGGGCAAGCCTTGTTGAGGTCCTTGAAATCGACACATAGGCGCCAGGATTTGTCCTTCTTTGGTACCATCACCAGGTTTGCTAGCCAGTCCGGGTGTTTTATTTCTCTAATGAATCCGACCACCAATAGCTTGGCTAGTTCCTCTCCCATAGCTTGTCTCTTAGGTTCAGAGAAACGCCGAAGAGCCTGCTTGACCAGCTTGAATCCCTTTAGAATATTGAGGCTATGCTCGGCTAGCCTGCGTGGGATTCCTGGCATGTCTGAGGGGTGCCAGGCGAATATATTCCAATTCTTGTGCAGGAACTCTAGTAGTGCGGCGTCCACGGCGGGGTTTAACTGTGCCCCGATGGAGGCTGTTTTTGTAGGGTCTGTTGGGTGGACTTGGAATTTGACTATTTCATCCGCTGGTTTAAAAGATGTGGACTTGGATCTCTTGTCAAGTATCACGTCACCCCTGTCCACTATGGAGCGTAGCGCGGTTAATTCCTCGGCCTAAAGGGCTTCGGATAATGCCTCGAGGGCCAATGCGGCTGTTTTGTTTTCGGCGCGGAATGCCGTGTCCGGATCACTAGCGAGAGTGATGATTCCGTTGGGCCCGGGCATTTTGAGCTTCATGTACCCATAATGGGGTATGGCTTGGAAGATCATGAACGCTTCCCGTCCTAAAAGGGCGTGGTATCCAGTACTGAACGAGGCCACTTGGAATGTAATTT
Organism: Triticum urartu; assembly: GCF_056163025.1. Lineage (NCBI taxonomy): Eukaryota > Viridiplantae > Streptophyta > Magnoliopsida > Poales > Poaceae > Triticum > Triticum urartu. The sequence continues at coordinate 279,895,483 of NC_141877.1, forward strand.
CTTTGGACCTATAGTTCTCCGGCATGCCGAATACCACATCTAGTGTGATTTTCCCAGCACAACATGCTTCCCGACTGGGGATGATTCCTCTGAAGGTTGTGCTGCTTTGCTCAATGCAGTTCTAGTCTATTTCCATTTTTTGAAGTGTTTCCTCATAGATGAGGTTCAATCCACTGCCGCCGTCCATGAGTACTTTGGTGAGTCGAAAGCCGTCCACAATTGGACTGAGGACCAGTGTAGCTAGTGCTCGGGCTGTTCGGAATTTAGGTTCGTCACTGGTATTGAAGGTAATAGCTGTGTCACTCCATGGATTTATTGCTGCCACGTGGCAGATTTCGGCGAGGCTGCGGAGTGTTCTCTTGCGCCTATTATTTGATGTGAAGGTTTCAAAGACTGTTAATACCGTATTGCTATCCACGGGATGGTGCTCTGTGGTATTTGGGATGAGAAGATCCTCACCACTTTTGGCCACCTGCCGGAGTATCCAACATGCTCTAAGGCTGTGTGTTGGTATGGTATCCGATGTACTATGAATTTTGTAGGGTCCGTTAAGCCATCACTCCAATACGGTTCCATGCCCTAAAGAGGATTTTCTTTCTTTGTAACTAACTCGGGTGTCTTATGATAGTGCACCCTTTTACTTCGGACTGGGTGTATATTCCGAGACGGATTATCCCAAAATTTCTTTTTGGTTTTCCAGGCGCTTTCCATCGCACAGTACTTTCGTACTATGGACGCCAAGTTAGCGAAGCGTGATATGTCACGGTGACTCAAGGCATTAAGGATTCCCTTGTCCATGCAATTATTGCAGAAAAATGAGACTGCGTCTTCCTCACGACAGTCCTTAACCTTGTTCATCACAAGGAGGAATCTGGCCCAATAATGATGTACTGTTTCATGGGGCTCTTGCCTGATGTGGGAAAGATCGTTTATGTCTGGGTGGGTGGGTGGAATTGGGTCCGAACCCCTACCCAATCTGAGACCCAGGGGCCGAGGTGTTTCCAATCTTGGAATTTCGGGTTCCGGGATGTTGCCCGATAAGTCTGGCCCGCTGCCTGACTCTAGGTTCAGGGCTTGGGTGATGTCCTCCCGTAAACGGGTATCCGGCTCGGAGAGCTCAGGAATCCGGATATAGTTAGTCCTCAAGATAGAAGAAGAATCCACGCATTGTTCCTCCACCACCGCAACATGATGGGTGACCGGTGAGTTAATCTCCCTTTGATTGGGTTTAAGCCCAATCCGATCATAGTCCGTAGCAACTCCCAAGGCTGCGATGCGATCCAAGAGCTCGTTTAGGGAAGAGAGCTCCATTGGATCCATCTGCTCGGCTAATTCCGAGCCGACGTGGAGGCTGTTTTCGATGACCCGAGAAGTCATCGTCGGGGCAGCAGCCGAACAGGCGGTCATGATGAAACTTCCTAGCCGGAGAGTTTGGCCGACAGCCAGGGCTCCCCCGACGGTGATGTTGTTTTTAATAACGAGACGAGGCATCCTTCCTTACGGTGAGGGCACAGAGGAACTCTCAATGAAAGCACCAATGTCGGTGTCAAAACCGGCGGATCTCAGGTAGGGGGTCCCGAACTGTGCGTCTAAGGCGGATGGTAACAGGAGGCAGGGGACACGATGTTTTACCCAGGTTCGGGCCCTCTTGATGGAGGTAAAACCCTACGTCCTACTTGATTATTCTTGATAATATGAGTAGTACAAGAGTTGATCTACCACAAGATCGGAGAGGCTAAACCCTAGAAGCTAGCCTATGGTCTGATTGTATGTTGTCCTATGGACTAAAACCCTCCGGTTTATATAGACACCAGAGGGGGCTAGGGTTACACCAGGTCGGTTACAAAGGAGGAGATATACATATCCGTATTGCCTAGCTTGCCTTCCACGCCAAGTAGAGTCCCATCCGGACACGGGACAAAGTCTTGAATCTTGTGTCTTCATAGTCCAACAGTCCGGCCAAAGGATATAGTCCGGCTGTCCGGAGACCCCCTAATCCAGGACTCCCTCACTCATAATACCGATCGTCACCGAACATTAAGCGTGCGGACCCTACGGGTTCAAGAACAATGTAGACATGACCGAGACACATCTCCGGTCAATAACCAATAGCGGAACCTGGATGTTCATATTGGCTCCTACATATTCTATGAAGATCTTTATCGGTCAAACCGCATAACAACATACGTTGTTCCCTTTGTCATCGGTATGTTACTTGCCCGAGATTCGATCGTCGGTATCTCAATACCTAGTTCAATCTCTTTACCGACAAGTCTCTTTACTTGTTCCGTAATGCATCATCCCGCAACTAACTCATTAGTTACATTGCTTGCAACGCTAATACTGATGTGCATTACCGAGAGGGCCCAGAGATACCTCTCCGACAATCGGAGTGACAAATCCTAATATTGATTTATGCCAACTCAACAAGTACCATCGGAGACACCTCTAGAGCACCTTTATAATCACCGAGTTACATTGTGACGTTTGGTAGCACACAAAGTGTTCCTCTGGTAATTGGGAGTTGCATAATCTCATAGTCATAGGAACATGTATAAGTCATGAAGAAAGCAATAGCAGTAAACTAAACGATCAAATGCTAAGCTAACGGAATGGTTCAAGTCAATCAGATCATTCTCCTAATGATGTGATCCCATTTATAAAATGACAACTCATCTATGGTTAGGAAACGTGACCATCTTTGATCAACGAGCTAGTCAAGTAGAGGCATGCTAGTGACACTCTGTTTGTCTATGTATTCACACATGTATTATGTTTCTGGTTAATACAATTCTAGCATGAATAATAAACATTTATCATGATATAAGGAAATAAATAATAACTTTATTATTGCCTCTAGGGCATATTTCCTCCAGTCTCCCACTTGCACTAGAGTCAATAATCTAGTTCACATCTTTATGTGATTAGTTCACATCTCCATGTGACTAACACCCAAAGGGTTTACTAGAGTCAATAATCTAGTTCACATTGTTATGTGATTAACACCCAAAGAGTGATGATGTTTTTCTTGTGAGAGAAATTTAGTCAACAGATCTTCCACATTCAGAGCCATATGTATTTTGCAAATTTTCTATGTCTACAATGCTTTGCACGGAGCTACTCTAGCTAATTGCTCCCACTTTCAATATGTATCTAGATCGAGACTTAGAGTCATCTAGACCGAGGAAAAAAGCTTGCATCGACGTAACTCTTTATGACGAACTCCTTTATCACCTCCATAACCAAGAAATATTTCCTTAGTCCTCTAAGGATAATTTTGACCGCTGTCCAATGATCTACTCCTAGATCACTATTGTACTCCCTTGCCAGAATGATGCTAAGGTATACAATATGACTGGTAAATAGCATAGCATACTTTATAGAACCTATGACTGAGGCATAGGGAATGACTTTTCATTCTCTTTCTATTTTCTGCTGTGGTCGGGTTTTGAGTCTTTACTCAACTTCACACCTTGCAACACAGGCAAGAACTCCTTCTTTGATTGTTTCATTTTGAACTACTTCAAAATCTTGTCAAGGTATGTACTCATTGAAAAAACTTATCAAGCGTCTTGATCTATCTCTATAGATCTTGATGCTCAATGTGTAAGCAGCTTCATCGAGGTCTTTCTTTGAAAAACTCTTTTCAAACACTCCTTTATGCTTTCCAGAAAATTTTACATTATTTCCGATCAACAATATGTCATTCACATATACTTATCAGAAATGATGTAGTGCTCCCACTCACTTTCTTGTAAATACAGGCTTCACCGCAAGTCTGTATAAAACCATATGCTTTGATCACTTTATCAAAGCATATATTCCAAGTCCGAGATGCTTGAACCAGTCCATAGATGGATCGCTGGAGCTTCCTCACTTCGTTAGCACCTTTTAGGATCGAAAAAACCTTCTGGTTGCATCATATACAACTCTTCTTTTAACAAATCCATGAAGGAATACAGTTTTGACATCCATTTGCCAGATTTCATAAAATGCGACAACTGCTAACATGATTCAGACAGACTTTTAAGCATCGATACAAGTGAGAAAATCTCATCGTAGTCAACACCTCGAACTTGTCAAAAACAGTTTGTGACAATTCGAGTTTTGTAGATAATAACACTACTATTAGCGTCCGTCTTCCTCTTGAAGATCCATTTATTCTTAATGACTCACCGATCATCAGGCAAGTCAATCAAAGTCCATACTTTGTTCTCATACATGGATCTCATCTCAGATTTCAGGGCCTCAAGCCATTTCACAGAATCTGGGCTCATCATCGCTTCCTCATAGTTCGTAGGTTCGTCATGGTCAAGTAACATGACATCCAGAATAGGATCACCATACCACTCTGGTGCGGATCTCACTCTGGTTCACCTACGAGGTTCGGTAGCAGCTTAATTTGAAGTTACATGATCATCATCATTAGCTTCCTCACTAATTGGTGTAGGAGTCACTGGAACAGATTTCTGTGATGAACTACTTTCCAATAAGGGAGGAGGTACAGTTACCTCATCAAGTTCTACTTTCCTCCCACTCACTTCTTTAGAGAGAAACTCCTTCTCTAGAAAGGATCCATTCTTAGTAACGAATGTCTTGCCTTCAGATCTGTGATAGAAGGTGTACCCAACTGTCTCCTTTGGGCTATCCTATGAAGACACATTTCTCCGATTTGGGTTTGAGCTAATCAGGATGAAACTTTTTCACATAAGCATCGCAACCCCAAACTTTAAAAAATGACAACTTTGGTTTCTTGCCAAACCACAGTTCATATGGCCTCGTATCAACGGATTTAGATGGTGCCCTATTTAACGTGAATGCAGCAACCAATGGGGACATTGTTGATGATCACGCACACAAATAATCAGTCATATTTGAAACCTTCAAAGAAAGAATTGGCATCGCCAAATCCCACAACATGAAATTTGATCTTTCCTGTATCATTAAGAAATATGAGGGTCTTTATCAACTTAACCTCCCGTTCACACATGACGAGATTGATCGGGTTATTATAGAAATGCCAGCGGACCGTGCACCTTGTCCGGATAGTTTCACCGGAGTTTTTTTCAAACGTTGCTGGCCCATCATCAAAGAGGACTTTTACCGGCTCTCCAACCAATTCCATGAGGGTGGTCTCAATATGGAGAGTATTAATGATGGTTTCATTACTCTAATCCCTAAGATAAATTCTCCAGCCTCAGTTAATGATTTCCGACCGATTACTTTACTTAACTGCTGTCTAAAAGTGGTCACAAAAATCTGGGCCAACCGTGTGCAAAAAGTGATCTTAAATATAATACATCGTAACCAATACGGGTTTCTCAAGGGTAGATCCATTCAAGACTGCCTCGCTTGGGCATATGAATATATTTACCAATGTCAATCTTCAAAAAAGGAAGTCATCCTTCTCAAATTAGACTTTCTGAAGGCATTTGATACCATTGAACATGAAGCAATGATTAAAATTATGGCAAGTATGGGATTCAACGAAAAATGGTTGAATTGGATGCCATGTATTTTCTCTTCTGGGAAATCTTGTGTCCTCCTTAATGGCACCCCGAGACGACAATTCCACTGTAAGTGCGGGGTGAGACAAGGAGACCCACTGTCCCTGCTTCTCTTTGTCCTCGCAGCTGATCTCCTCCAAGCGGCCATTAATGATGCTTTTGCTCGCAATGAAATTCAGTTGCCTTTCCCAGCACGCAACCAGTCAGACTATCCGGTAATACAATATGCTGATGACACCATGCTGGTGTTACCAGCCTGCCCCCAACAAGTTTTGGTTCTGAAAAACATCTTAAATTATTATGCCACCTCTGTTGGACTGAAAATAAACTTCCATAAGTCAACAATCATTCCTATCAACTGTGCTACGGACTGCTGTGATCAGATGGCGCGTATCTTTGGATGTGTCATAGGAAAAATGTTGTTTACATATCTCGGGCTGCCACTGGGAACAACAAGGCCCACTATCGGTGTAGAAACCGGTGGATCTTGGGTAGGGGGTCCCGAACTGTGCGTCCAAGGCGGATGGTAACATGAGGCATGGGATACGATGTTTTACCCAGGTTCGGGCCCTCTTGATGGAGGTAAAACCCTACGTCCTGCTTGATTAATATTGATGATATGGGTAGTACAAGAGTAGATCTACCACGAGATCGGAGAGGCTAAACCCTAGAAGCTAGCCTATGGTATGATTGTATGTTGTCCTACGGACTAAAACCCCTCCGGTTTATATAGACACCGGGGAGGGTTAGGGGTACACAAGGTCGGTTACGAAGGAGGAGATACACATATCCGTATTGCCTAGCTTGCCTTCCACGCAAAGTAGAGTCCCATCCGGACACGAGACGAAGTCTTCAATCTTGTATCTTCATAGTCCTACAGTCCGGCCAATGGATATAGTCTGGCTGTCCGGAGACCCCCTAATCCAGGACTCCCTCAGTAGCCCCTGAACCAGGCTTTCAATGACGATGAGTCCAACGCGCAGTATTGTCTTCGGCATTGCAAGGCGGGTTCCTCCTCCGAATACACCATGGAAGAATTTGAATACAAGGATAGTGTCCGGCCCTGCAAAATAAGTTCCACATAACACCGCAGAGAGAATAATATTTCCGCAAATCTAATTTGCTGACTTGTTTTGGCAACACGACATTATGTCACGGCCCTGTGATTATTCGAACCGTTTCTTTAACTAGCCTCGCACATAATGCGAGGCGGTTTTTTTGACATGTCTTGTCAAAGCAGAGATCATGTCCCCTTATCACGTGATTCTCATCAATACGGGTGTGGGTAACTCAACTGCGCCATCGATTACGGCGCTTGGGGGATAAGCGAGTTTTACCAGGCTAGTGGGGACGCATAGTTTCGTCCGCCCATATAAAGGGATAAGGATTCACCTTTTCATCCATGCCTTCTTCCTCCTTTGCTCATCCATTTTCACATACTTGAGCTCCAGCGCCCAAGTTTGCATTTCCCACCTCGACCTTCTGCAACCATGTCCGGAGCGGGAGGCAGGTGGATGGTCTCCTCCGTCACAGAGGGACACATCAAGAAGCTGAGGAGAGTCGGATACCTGCCCGACGACATCGCGCACCGGCTCCCAGACGAGGGGCAGCTCATCCCCACCCCCAGGCCCTATGAGAGGGTAGTGTTCCTTACCCATTTCCTCCGCGGACTGGGATTCCCTCTCCACCCATTCGTCCGGGGGCTCATGTTCTACTGCGACCTGGATTTCCACGATCTGGCCCCGAACTTCATCCTCAACATCTCGGCGTTTATCGTCATGTCCGAGGCCTTCCTCCGCATCAAGCCCCACTTCGGCTTATGGCTGAAGACTTTCAATGTTAAGCCAAAGGTAGTGAGAGGCCGCTAGGTGGCAATCGGGGTGGCAATCGGGGTGGTTCTACATCACCGAGCCGCGTGACCCTAAATGGGCAGCGACCCCCGAGTTCCGATCTGGCATCCCCACGCGGCTCACCTCCTGGCAAGAGAAAGCCCTGTCCTGGGGTAGTTCGGGAGAGCTGACCGGACTCCAAACATGTATTCAAAACATGGTGAATAAGAAGCTCAAACTTGTCAACGTAGTCCAGGTCATGCTCATCCACCGGATCCTCCCGTGCCAACAACGGGCTTTCAACTTGTGGGAGTTCGACCCGGCCTAGCACCGAACTCTGAACAGGCTCTTCGACACAACACACGAGGATGCCTAGAAGGTGCTATTCAAGGGTGCCGAGGTTCCACCTCCCACTACTGAGGATCGCAGATTCAGCGCGAAGCACCAAGCCAGCGCGGAAAGATGTTTTACCTCTTACAGGATACTTGTTTTCCATAGTTTGACTCTATGCGGGATCTAAGCTCCCGTACCTTTGACAGGACTAGCAGGAGACGGCCGGACAGATCGACTGTCCGGCTCCTTTGCCCGAAGGCCCAGCAGACGCTCTTCTGACGAAGATGCTGACTCCGGCTCCTTACAAGGTGCCAGAGAAGACCAAGAAGGCCAAGGGAACCCGAAAGAGTTCCCGACGCCAGGCGTCATCGGAGTCACCGTCTGATGACTCTACGGTGCACTCCTCCCCCGAAGACGAGGAGGTAGAAGAAGATGCTCCCCCTCCAGGCGGGGGAGACAAGAAAGGGAAGGCCGCCCCAACCGGGGAGGCCGAAGGGTCCAAGAAGGGAAGGACTCTCCTTCCGGATAGTTCTACCACCGCCGCCGACGGCGAAGACGAGTGGCTGCCCAGGGCCAAGCCCCTGCGGAAGTAGTAAGTATTCAGATACCAGAGTAACTCATAGCATTCCTTTGTCGCACTGCTTCACCTAACGCCGAATATGCTTATGCAGGCCGCCACGAGCCCGTATCGATGTATCGTCGGACGGCTCCCTAGGATCGTCGGATATGGATAGCGATCCACTTCTGACCGCCAGCTCCCCTCACCCTGCGGACGACGCCGAGGTATTGTCTCAAGAGGCACCGGGTCAAGGGGAGACAGTCCCGGAGGCGCCTCAAGGCGGCCTTCCAGACTCCGGGAGCAGAGGGGACAAGGCCCCTGAGGGCTCCGAGTTCGGCCCTCAGCCGAACACCGCGCCGGAACCTCCAGTGGTTCTGGACTCGGGCATGAGGCCTCCTTCCAAGAGGGGCAAGACGCCTGTGCCAGTGACCTCTGTCCATCCAGAGGCGCCGGACAGTCTACTGGAAGCGTTTCGCAGCGCTTCCATCGACGAGGAGCACCGTACTATTATGAGTGCGGTGGTCGAGAAGGTTCAGTCCGCCAAGAGCGGACTGACTGAAGCCTGTGCCAGCCTTCTAACAGGCTTTGAGGGAAGTGTTTAAAATATCGGAAAAATATTACTGCATAGATAGTAGCCCCTAATGCTCTGTTCGGTGTTCACAAAGAAAAGCCGAACACAGGATCAAACAATATCGCAGGAGTCTAATATAAGTATGTCAATATGCATATGCAGGCTTCGCTGCTGGCATCTGCCTCACTGACTGCGGAGGTCGCCGTACTGAAGCAGGACCTTAAAGGGTCCAAGGACGAGCTCGGCCTTGCCAAGAGGCAGCTCAAGGAGAACAAAGGTAAGTAGTACCTAGTCTATGGATATGTATAAAAAGAATGCGATTGCAAAATGACAGGATCATCATGAATTTGCCAGGGGCCACGACCGAAGTGGTGACCCTAAAGCAAGCGCTGTCCGAGGGCGAAGATAAAGTGGCCAAGGAGCGCACCGAGCGAGAAATGCAAGAGGCTCGGGTGGGCGAGGTGCAGCAAGAGCTCCAGGCTCTCGTGACGAAGCACGAGGCGTTGGAGCTTGACTCGAAGACGCGAGAGTCTGAGCTTGCAGCAACCCTCGAGAGCGCAAAGAGTGCCAAGGCCGAAGCCCAAAAGGCCCTCCAAGAAAATAGCGGCGGGTAAGGCATTCTATTGCAAAGCAAGCATGTAAAAGTAAATTATCGATTACTTACCCGAATCCGGAGCTCTCCAGGAGCGTTCGCAGATTTGCCCCGTAGCGTGTCGGATGCCGCGAAGTTTTACTGTGCCGAGGATGGAAGCTCAACGGAGAAGTTGTTCTGGGCCCAGTATACTGGGACCGAACACCCAGTGTCTGTGAGCGACCAGCTAAAGCAGCTGGTCGAGTTACACAAGGCGGCCGAACAGGCCATGAAGGGCTTTATAGTCCGGCTATGGCCTGGCGACGCCCTTCCGAACAGCTACTTCGGCCTGGTGAGGTGGCTTGTGGATACCTGCCCACGGCTGGAAGTCGTCAAGCGGCCCGTCTGCATCGAAGGTGCACGTTGAGCTTTCGCCCGTGTGAAGGTGCAATGGGCCAAGCTAGACGCCGTGAAGCTGATCAAGGAAGGACCGCCGCAGGGCAAGGAGCATCGCACCCCCAAAATTTATTATGAGGGTGTCCTGAAGGGTGCCCGTCTTGTAGCGGACGAATGTTCCAAGGATGTAATATTTGAATAAACTTGCTCGTGTGATCCTGTATGATGAAAACTTGTTTCATACGCGCTATGCAACGCTTGTTTGAATTTAAAATATTACCTTATGTTTGGCAGTTTATCCAATCTGAGAGATGGCTAGTCCTCAGCTTCTGCCCCCATGCCACGAGTGCTGGGGTGTTCGGGATAAACCTGAGCACTCTTGTTCCCATCTTTGGGTCCTTCGAGGGAGGTGCTCAGCACAACGAACAAGGCAACCGGACTAATAATGCTTTATCACTCTCACTTAGCCATAGAATTCTATAATTTTAAATTTCGGCGAAGCCCGTGGTATTCGGAAGGCCGAATACGGGGCGCGATACATGCCTTTAAGCCGGACAAGGCCGGCCCCTCGCTCTAAGCGGCATAAGTCTTTAGGGACTCGAAACCTCGCCGAACAGCAACCAGTCTCTCGCCTTATCATGACAGTCAGTTTTAGCTTTCTCTACTGAGGTGCTTAGCCCAGCAGAACCGGGGCACAATCGCAATAGTTCTCCTAGTGCTACCTTAGCCGATAGAGCGGAACGTAAGGTACCAAAACATAGGAGCCGGGCAAACCCAACATTTGACCAAAGACATGATTCGGAGCTGATGCATATAATGCTATAAGTTCGGGGTGCCGCACTTGTGAAAGTGTTCAGACTTCTCACACCATATTGTGGGGTACTTAAGCCCCTGGTGTATTAGCCGTACCAAAGTGTACGATTGCAAGGCGTTAGTAATATACACACACATATATATATATATAACAAGAATGCAATAATAGTCGTAATGTTATGCGTTGTTTATTCAAAAAGGTGCATTAAAGCAGAATGATACAGATAGTGCGATAAGAAAAAAGTAGGACTATGTCCCTTCCAAGGGCAAGCTGAGGAATAGTATTAAAGCAAATATTTCACTCATTATCGTAATCCACCTGGAAGTTCCATGGTGTGACGTAGCTTTCTGCCTCCTTGGTTGCTGCATCATGTGTTCGACAATCATGTTGCCGGACAGGGTTTCCAGAGATTAAAGTCCTGAAAAGAGAAAAATAACAAAGCGAGAAGCCCCTAGTGCGGTTTAAGCCGCGTCATGGGGTGTGCCGTAGGTGTGCCCCCTCCCCACCTGTGCCCATGGTGTTTTTAATGCGTAATTATGTACGCGTGGCATGGATTTCGCCGTTTGGCTGGGACTGTGGTGGGGGCCACATTGCTACGCGAGCTCAGATCGTGCCAGGAGGTCTAGTTGCCGATTACTCCAAGCGCGCTTGAAGGTGTCCGGGTCTTGAAATGTCGAACTGGTGGATTGCCTTGAGACGCTGCTTTGCGCTTCTGCTGCGAGGGCTGCAGTGTGCTCCTCCGTTCGGAGAGAGCGCTCTGTGTTTCCATTAACTGTAATAACCCCACGAGGTCCTGGCATCTTGAGCTTGAGGTATGCATAATGCGGTACCGCATTGAATCTCACAAATGCGGTTCGCCCGAGCAGTGCATGATAACCACTGCGGAACGGGACTATATCGAAGATTAATTCTTCGCTTCGGAAGTTATCCGGGGATCCGAAGACCACTTCCAGTGTAACTGAGCCTGTGCAATGGGCCTCTACACCTGGAACGACGCCTTTAAAGGTCATTTTTGTGGGTTTGATCCTTGAGGGGTCTATACCCATTTTGCGCACTGTGTCCTGATAAAGCATGTTCAGGCTGCTGCCACCGTCCATAAGGACTCGAGTGAGGTGAAATCCGTCAATGATTGGGTCTAGGACTAGTGCGGCAAATCCGCCATGACGGATACTAGTGGGGTGGTCCCTGCGATCGAAGGTGATCGGATAGGAGGACCATGGGTTGAACTTTGGGGCAACTGGCTCCAACGCATATACGTCCCTGAGCGCACGCTTCCGCTCCCTCTTGGGGATGAGGGTTGCGTATATCATGTTCACTGTCTGCACTTGTGGGGGGAACCTCTTCTGTCCTGCGGTGTTCGGCTGCCGGGGCTCCTCTTCATCATTGCTGTGTGACCCCTTATCTTTGTCTTCGGCAATTAACTTGCCGGCCTGATTGAATACCCAACAGTCCCTATTGGTGTGGTTGGCTGGCTTGTCGGGGGTGCCGTGTATTTGACACGAGCGATCGAGTATACGGTCCAAACTGGACGGGCCCGGAGTGCTTCTTTTGAATGGCTTTTTCCGCTGACCGGGTTTAGAGCCTTTGAATCCGGCATTGACTGCCATATCTTCAGTATTATCGCTATTAATGTGGCGCTTATGTTTGTTGTGACGTGACCTACTATTGCCATCCTTGGTATCCGAAGTACCATGGTTCTTTGACATATTGTTACTGCGAGCCAGCCAGCTGTCTTCTCCCGCACAAAAGTGGGTCATGAGTGTCGTGAGGGCTGCCATAGATTTCGGCTTTTCCTGACCAAGGTGCCGGGCTAGCCACTCCTCACGGATGTTGTGTTTGAAGGCTGCTAGGGCCTCTGCATCCGGACAATCGACGATTTGATTTTTCTTTGTTAGGAACCGAGTCCAGAATTTCCTGGCCAATTCTTCTAGCTGCTGAATTATGTGGCTCAAGTCATCGACATCTGGTGGTCGCACATAAGTGCCCTGAAAGTTGTCGAGGAATGCGGCTTCCAGATCTTCCCAACAGATAATGGAATCTGCCGTCAAGCTATTAAGCCAATGCCGCGTTGGTCCTTTGAGCTTTAGTGGGAGGTATTTGATGGCGTGTAAGTCATCACCGCGGGCCATGTGGATGTGGAGGAGGAAATCCTCGATCCATACCGCAGGATCTGTTGTGCCGTCGTATGAGTCAATATTTACGGGATTGAAACCTTCTGGGATTTGATGATCCATTACTTCGTCTGTGAAGCATAAGGGGTGTGCGGTGCCTCTGTATTGGGCTATATCGCGACGCAGCTCGAATGGGTCTTGCCCGCTGTGTTCGGCCCGGCCGGATTTACTTTTACTGTATCCGGCGTGACGTTTATCATCTCGCATAGTGGCGCGCCCTCATGATCCGTAGATCGATCTTGCATGTTTTGCTTTGTCCTCCAATATGTCTTGCAGGTCTGGCGTGCTTCCGCATGCTTTTTTATTTGAATGGCGTCGGGGTGCAGGCTGAGCTTTTGGCTGAAATGCCTCTCTATCACGGCCATGAGGTGGCCGATCAGCTGCGTCATATGCTTCTTCCTCCAGTCGAGGTAGCAACCTGCATTTTGGGTAACTCTTGGAGGGGCGCTCGAGTTTGTATTCCTCGGCCGCGAGGACTTCAGTCCATCTGTCAGCTAGCAGATCTTGATCAGCTTGAAGCTGTTGCTGCTTTTTCTTAAGGCTATTTGCCGTGGCCATGAGCCGGCGCTTGAAGCGCTCTTGTTTGACGGGATCCTCTGGCATGGTGAATTCGTCATCGCCGAGGCTTGCCTCGTCTTCGGAGAGGGGCATGTAATTATCATGCTCCGCTTCTCCATCTGCCGCTCTCTCAGGAGGGCTGGCTCCTCCATGCTCCTGCTCTAAATCTTGCTGGAGGGGATTTTTGTTGTCTTCGGCACTATCCGGAGTGCTATTCCCTCCTGTTCCGGTATCACCACTTTTGCTTTGGCAGGACTTAGAGTGGCGCCGCTGACGTCGGTGCTTGGGCTGCTTCTTGGAGGGGTCATCCTCCGCTGTCTCGTCGCCATTGCCTTCTTTGGGTGTATCCACCATGTATATATTGTATGATGAGGTTGTTGTCCAGTGCCCTATGGGCAGTGGTTCCTCTTCGTCTCCCGCATCGTCGTCCATACCGTCGATGTCGTTGGAGTCGAAGTCGAGCATGTCGGTTAAGTCATCGACAGTGGCTACTAAGTGGGTGGTGGGTGGGCCGCGAATTTCTTCGTCGTCCCCATCCCAGTCCTACCGGACATAGTTCGGCCAGGATCCTCCTGACAAGGAGAGAGGCCTTAATGGGTTCAGTATATCGCCGAAGGTCGAGTGCTGAAAGATATCCGCGGAGGTAAACTCCATGATCGGCGCCCAGCCAGATTCGATAGGAACGGGCACAGGCGGTTCGGAGTCCGTGGCCGAAGAAGGATCCGGCAGTTTAACAACACGGCTCTCGTGCAAGGTAAGGTCGATGTTCGGCTCGATCGCCGATGAGGATAAGGCTTCCGTGGCGGGGTCCATCCACCTGTCCATGGATGGCGCAACTGGCTCCGAATTGAGTGTCGGAGCGGATGCCGGTGCGATCTCCTAAACACTGTCTGATGGTAGAGCTAAATCGTACTCATCGTGACCGCATGACGCACAAGGCAGAGGCTCGAATCCGTCGAAGATTAAGTCTCCGTGGATATTGGCCGTGTAGTTTAAGGTTCCAAACCTGACCTGGTGGCCAGGGGCGTAACTTTCAATCTACTCCAGATGGCCAAGCGAATTGGCCCGCAGTGCAAAGCCGCTGAACACAAAGATCTATCCGGGGAGAAAAGTCTCACCCTGGACTGCATCGCTAATGATGATCGAAGGAGCCATCAAGCCTAACGGCGACGACATAGAGGAACTCTCAATGAAAGCACCAATGTCGGTGTCAAAACCGGTGGATCTCGGGTAGGGGGTCCCGAACTGTGCGTCTAAGGCGGATGGTAACAGGAGGCAGGGGACACGATGTTTTACCCAGGTTTGGGCCCTCTTGATGGAGGTAAAACCCTACATCCTGCTTGATTAATATTGATGATATGGGTAGTACAAGATTAGATCTACCACGGGATCAGAGAGGCTAAACCCTAGAAGCTAGCCTATGGTATGATTGTATGTTGTCCTACGGACTAAAACCCTCCGGTTTATATGGACACCGGAGAGGGTTAGGGTTACACAAGGTCGGTTACAAAGGAGGAGATAGACATATCCGTATTGCCTAGCTTGCCTTCCACGCCAAGTAGAGTTCTATCCGGACACGAGACGAAGTCTTCAATCTTGTATCTTCATAGTCCTACAGTTCGACCAATGGATATAGTCCGGCTGTCCGGAGACCCCCTAATCCAGGACTCCCTCACCCACCGTTCAAGACCTGATGCCTCTAGTATGCATGGTAGAAAGACGGTTATCTGCAACTCTCAATATGATCTCCTACAGAGGAAAGCTTTCACTTCTCAACTCGGCGATCACCTCTCTAGCCATCTTCACACTATGCACTTTGCGCTTGCCAACCAAAATCATTGAGTTGCTGGACAAGATTCAATGAAAATGCCTTTAGACCAAAAAAACTTACAATGGCGACAAATGTAATTCCTTGGCATCTTGGGACATGGTGTGCAAACCCAAAACAAGTGGAGGATTGGCAGTCATTGACCTTCATATTCAATGAGATGCATTGCTGCTCAAATTCCTTCATAAATTTTACAACAACTGGGACGTGCCCTGGGTTCAGCTTATTTAAGACACATATTATGACGGACGGATCCCACATGCATCAGACTCCTGCGGCTCGTTCTCGTGGAGGGACGTAATTAAACTCATGCCAGTATTTCGGGGAATCACAAAGGTCCAAGTAGTCACTGGTACCACAGTCCTATTCTGGAAGGATGATTGGTGTGATAACATCCTATCCGAGGTGTACCCATGTGCTTTTTCATATGCCAATGACGAGGACATCTCGGTTAAGGATTTATTGGCCATCACGTCACTCCAGGAAGCGTTTCATCTTCCCCTCTCTCCACAAGCACTTGATGAAGTAAGGCAAATCCAGATGGACACCAGGGAAATTGTTCTGACGAATGCAGAGCTACGCAATGATATCTAGACATATACTTGGGGAGACAAAGAATATACTACTCACAAATATTATACTTTCTGCTTCAGAGATATCCAAGGACATCAAGTATTTCACTGGCTATGGAAATCCAAATCAACCATGAAGATCAAAGTTTTCGGCTGGCTACTACTATCTGACCGTTTAAACACAAGGAACATGCTCAAGCGGCGACGCTACAACATTGGGCATAATCATGACTGCATAGTTTGTGGACAGCACATAGAAGAAACTCTGGAACATTTGTTCTTTGATTGTCACATCAGCACACAATGTTGGTCCACGCTTGGAATTGGTTGGCACCAGGGGAGGACAAGACTGGACAAGGTTTCGATGGCAAAACAAGCTTGGGGAAGGCCACTGTTCATGGAAGTTTTCCTATTGGCGGCGTGGAGCATATGGAAGGAATGCAACAACAAACACTTTAGGGGGATTGCTCCATCCCGTCTAGCTTGGCTTAACAAATTCAAGTTTGATTTTTCACTCCTAACCTATAGGGTCAAGGAGAAGCACAAACATCTCATCCCTCTACTCTTGTCTTGCCTTCATTAGAGTAGCCTTTTGTCCTTTTCCCAAAGGGAAAATGGAGATGTAAAGTAAAACCATGTAACTTACCACCATTATTAATTTCATTCTTTCACAGTAGGGGGTTCCCCTACTGTTCACGGTAAAAAAACGTGAATGCAGCTGTCTCTAATGCATAACCCCAAAATGATAGTGGTAAATCGGTAAGAGACATCATAGATTGCACTATATCTAATAAAGTACGGTTATGATGTTCGGACTCACCATTACGCTGTGGTGTTCCAGGTGGCGTGAGTTGAGAAACTATTCCGCATTGTTTCAAATGAAGACCAAACTCATAACTCAAATATTCTCCTCCACGATCCGATCATAGAAACTTTATTTTCTTGTTACAATGATTTTCCACTTCACTCTGAAATTATTTGAACTTTTCAAATGTTTCAGATTTATGTTTCATCAAGAAGATATACCCATATCTTACTCAAATCATCTGTGAATGTTAGAAAATAACGATACCTGCCGCGTGCCTCAACACTCATCGGACTGCATACATCAGTATGTATTATTTCCAACAAGTCTGTTGCTCGCTCCATTGTTCCGGAGAACGGAGTCTTAGTCATCTTGCCCATGAGGCATGGTTCGCAAGCATCAACTGATTCATAATCAAGTGATTCCAAAAGCCCATCAGCATGGATTTTCTTCATGCGCTTTACAACAATATGACCTAAACGGCAGTGCCACAAATAAGTTGCACTATCATTATTAACTTTTCATCTTTTTGGCTTCAATATTATGAATATGTGTATCACTATGATCGAGATTCAATAAACCATTCACCTTGGGTGTATGACCATTGAAGGTTTTATTCATGTAAACAGAACAACAATTATTCTCTGACTTTAAATGAATAATGGTATTGCAATAAACATGATCAAATCATATTCATGCTTAACACAAACACCAAATAACATTTATTTAGGTTCAACACTAATCCCGAAAGTATAGGGAGTGTACGATGATGATCATATCAATCTTGGAACCACTTCCAACACACATTGTCACTTCACCCTTAACTAGTCTCTGTTCATTATGCAAGTCCCATTTCGAGTTACTAATCACAGCAACTGAACTAGTATCAAATATTGAGGGGTTTCTATAAACACTAGTAAAGTACACATCAATAACATGTATATCAAATATACCTTTGTTTACATTGCCATCCTTCTTATCGGCCAAATACTTGGGGCAGTTCTGCTTCCAGTGACCAGTCCCTTTGCAGTAGAAGCACTTAGTCTCAGGTTTAGGTCTACACTTGGGCTTCTTCACTTGAGCAGCAACTTGCTTTCCATTCTTCTTAAAGTTCCCCTTCTTTCGTTTGCCCTTTTCTTGAAACTAGTGGTCTTGTCAACCATCAACACTTGATGCTTTTCTTGATTTCTACCTTTGTCGATTTCAGCATCACGAAGAGCTTGGGAATCGTTTCCGTTATCCCTTGCATATTATAGTTCATCACAAAGTTCCAGTAACTTGGTGATAGTAACTAGAGAATTCTGTCAATCACTATCTTATATGGAAGATTAACTCCCACTTGATTAAAGTGATTGTAGTACTCGGACATTCTGAGCACATGCTCACAAGCTGAGCTATTCTCCTCCATCTTGTAGGCAAAGTGCTTGTCAAAGGTCTCATACCTTTCGACATGGGCATGAGTATGAAATACTAATTTCAACTCTTGGAACATCTCATATGCTCCATGGCATTCAAAACGTCTTTGAAGCCCTGATTCTAAGCCGTAAAGCATGGTGCACTAAACTATCAAGTAGTCATCAAACCGAGCTTTGTAAAACGTTCATAATGTCTGTATCTGCTCCTGTAATAGGTCCATCACCTAGCGGTGCATCAAGGACATAATTCTTCTGTGTAGCAATGAGGATATTCCTCAGATCACGGATCCAATCCGCATCATTGCTACTAACATCTTTCAACTTAGTTTTTCTCTAGGAACATATCAAAATAAATGGGGAGCTACATCGCAAGCTATTGATCTAGAACATACATATGCAAATACTATCAAGACTAAGTTCATGGTAAATTTAAGTTCAATTAATCATATTACTTAAGAACTCCCACTTAGATAGATATCCCTCTAGTCATCTAAATGATCACGTGATCCAAATCAACTAAACCATGTCCGATCATCACGTGAGATGGAGTAGTTTTCAATGGTGAACATCACTATGTTGATCATATCTACTATATGATTCAGCTCGACCTTTCGGTCTCCAGTGTTCCGAGGCCATATCTGCATATGCTAGGCTCGTCAAGTTTAACCCGAGTATTCCGCGTGTGCAAAACTGGCTTGCACCCGTTGTATGTTATGGATGAAGAAACTACTTCTATGCTTGATACTACTGTGCCACTAGGTGAATTTCTTGATGAACAACTTGCTAGGGCTAGAGAGAATGAAATTATTGAAACTGATAATATTGATGAAAGTGATGATGAAGATTCTCCCCCTATATATGAATTGCCTGTTGTTCCTGAGGGTTATGTTATGGATGAAGAAACTGATAGAGACTTTCTTGCTTGCAATGATAGGAGTGATCTTAACAAGCTTTTAGCTAAGCTGAAATAAAAAACTTTGAATGCTAGAATGAAATATGATCCTGCTTATGCTACTTCACCTATCTTTGTTACTGATAAGGATTATGAATTCTCTACCGACCCTGATATAATTACTTTGGTTGAATCTGATCCTTTCTATGGCTATGAATCTGAAACTATTGTGGCACATCTTACTAAATTAAATGATATAGCTACCATGTTCACTAATGATGAGAAAACTCGCTACTATTATATCCTTAAGATATTTCCAGTCTCATTAAAGGGTGATGCTAAGATATGGTTTAATTCTCTTGATCCTGGTTGTGTGCGTAGTCCCCTGGATATGATTTACTACTTCTCTGCTAAATATTTCCCCGCTCATAAGAAACAAGCTGCTTTAAGGGAAATATATAATTTTGTGCAAATTGAAGAAGAGAGTCTCCCACAAGCTTGGGGGAGGCTTCTCCGATTACTTAATGCTTTGCCTGATCATCCTCTCAAGAAAAATGAAATACTTGATATCTTTTATAATGGACTAACTGATGCCCAGAGGCCACCTGGATAGTTGTGCTGGTTGTGTTTTTAGGGAAAGAATTGTTGATGAAGCTGAAATTCTATTGAATAATATGTTGACTAATGAAAATAATTGGACACTTCCTGATCCAATTCCTGAACCAACTCCTGAGCCAACTCCGAAGAAAAGGGGTATTCTATTTCTCAGTCATGAAGATATGCAAGAGGCAAAGAAATCTATGAAGGAAAAAGGTATAAAAGCTGAAGATGTTAAGAATTTACCTCCTGTTGAAGAAATACATGGTCTTAATTTACCGCCTGTTGAAGAAATACATGGTCTTGATAACCCGACACAGGTAGTAAAGGTAAATTCTCTCTATAGATATGATAAAGCTGAAATCCCTCCTACTAAGTTTGCTAGCTAATGTTTGGATGAATTTGATAACTTTATGGTTAAGCAAGAAGACTTCAATGCTTATTTTGATAGAGAATTAAAACACAATGCTTATATGATTGAACACTTGAGTGATTATATGTCCAGAGTTAAAGGTGAACTTAAACTCATTTGCAAACATGCTTCTATGGTTACCACTCAAGTAGAACAAGTACTTAAAGCTCAGAATGATTTGCTCAATGAATTAAATAATAAGAATGATAATGTTGTTAGAGTTATGACTAGAGGTGGTAAAATGACTCAGGAACCGTTGAATCCTGAGGGCCATCCTAAGAGAATTGAGCAAGATTCTCAGAGAAATAATATTGATGCACCTAGTCCTTCTAAGAGGAAGAAAAAGAAAAATGATAGGACTTTGCATGCTTCTAGTGAACCTGTTGATGACACACCTGAGAATCCCAGTGATATTTTTCTTTCTGATGCTGAAACAAAATCTGGTAATGAACATGAACCTAGTGATAATGTTAATGATGATGTTCATGTTGATGCTCAACCTAGCAATGATAATGATGTAGAAATTGAACCTATTGTTGATCTGATAACCCACAATCAAAGAATCAACGTTATGATAAGAGAGACTTTGTTGCTAGGAAGCACACGGTAAGGAAAGAGAACCATGGGTTCAGAAACCCATTCCTTTTCCTCCTAAACCATCCAAGAAAAGGGATGATGAGGATTTTGAGCACTTTGCTGAAATGATTAGACTCATCTTCTTGCGTATGCATTTGACTGATATGCTTAAAATGAATCCTTATGCTAAGTACATGAAAGATATTGTTACAAATAAGAGAAAGATACCGGAAGCTGAAATTTCCACCATGCTTGCTAATTATACTTTTAAGGGTGGAATACCCAGGAAACTTGGAGGTCCAGGAGTACCAACTATACCATGCTCCATCAAAAGGAACTATGTTAAAACTGCTTTATGTGATCTTGGAGCCGGTGTTAGTGTTATGCCTCTCTCTTTATATCGTAGACTTGATTTGAATAAGTTGACACCTACTGAAATATCCTTGCAAATGGCTGATAAATCAACTGCTATACCTATTGGTATTTGTGAGGATGTGCCTGTTGTGGTTGCAAACATTACTATTTTAACGGACTTTGTTATTCTTGATATTTCCGAGGATGATAGTATGTCTATTATTCTTGGAAGACCCTTTTTGACTACTGCAGGGGCTGTTATTGATTGCACCAAAGGCAATGTCATTTTTCATGTTAATGGTAATGAGCATATGGTACACTTTCTGAGGAAACAACCTCAAGTCCACAGTATCAATTCTATTGGAAAAATTCCAACTATTACTATTGGAGGTTTTGAATTTCCTGTTCCTACTGTCAAGAAGAAATATGATATTCTTATTGTTGGGGACATGCATATCCCCGTTGAGGTAACCTAGTGTTATCCAAAAATTCTCCGGTTCCATGTTATTCGGAATGAGTTTGTTAACAAGACCTGATCAACCTTGTTAGTGGATTCCTTTCGATGAGCATGAGATGGATGAATTTAGATAACACAACTCTCTATACCCTATTTTTACTTTCTGTTATTTATATTAAATAAAACAAAAATAGTAATTTCTGTCTGTTATCTAAATTATCCATGCAATAAAAAATACCCTGGAAATAAAAGTTCTCCAAATGCCCTGAAAATTAAATATGATTTTTTCTAGAATATTTGAGAATATCTGGCACTGAGAACACAGCAGGGGGAGCAAGCACCTGGCCACGAGGGTGGAGGGCGCGCCCCTGCCTTGTGGGCCCACAGTGGCTCCCCTCCACTTATTCCAGCTACCACACACTTCTTCTTCCTCTCACAAACATCACTAGCCAGCTCAAACCCAAGTCCAAGCTCATTTTGCTGCCATTTTCGATCTCCTTGCTCAAAGCTCTATTCATAAAACTGCTTTGGGGGATTGTTCCTTGGTACGTGATTTCTCCAATGATCCAATTAGTTTTTGTTCTAGTGATTTATTCATCACAAATTTTTGCTGCTTAGGTGACCCTGTTCTTGAGCTTGCATGTCAAATTTATGTGGTCAAAAGTAGTTTTGATGCATGATATTGCCTCTAGGCACTTGTAGGAGTAGTAGCTATCAATATTGTTGAGTTTGGTTCACTTTTATTTTGAAGTTACTAAAAAATTCAGATATTTTCAGAAAAAGATGAAGAAATTTTTGAGGGGCTCATCGAGCCGAAGCTTGAAGGATAAGCAAAGTGAGGAGGATAAGAGGCCCAAATATAATCTCCCTCGCACCGCGGAGGTCCGGCCGTGTGAATGGCCTTGTGATGATTTCTTAAGAGCAGCCGGGATTTATGATGATTTCTATGAGTTTGCTGAGAATGCAGGCCTCACCGCCTTCCTCCACGACCAACGCAAACAGTATCTCTTACTCACCAATACCTTTGTGCGAAACTTTCATTTCCATGCTAGGAGCTCATCACCTACGGTGGAATTTTATTTATATGATGAGCATAAGGAGATGTCACTTTGTGATTTTTGTCGGGTTTGTTTGATCCCTTTTGAGGGAAGTGTAGAGGAACCACATCGTGACGATGTGGATGGGTTTATTGATACCATTGCTGTAGGGGAAACGAGGAAGGTTTCCGATGCACGAATTACTAGCATACACTTTCCTGTTCTACGTTACTTTGCTATATTTGCTAGTAGATGCTTAATTGGGCGCAGAACTGTGGAAACCTGAGTGCCCCTGATATTGTTATTTTGTGCCATGCCTTATTTCGTGATGACACATTTAGTATGGGTGCTATTGTTGCAAAGCGGTTAAACCTTAACCGTACTAAGGGCCCCATCTTGGGAGGCATCTTCGCCTCGCGCCTCGCTGCATACTATAACATACCTATTAGGCATTATGAGAAAGAAGAAAAATTGTTGCCTCCTGTTTATCTAGATTATAAGAGTATGGTAGCACACAATTTCATTGTTAAGAATAGGGAAAAGGCACTTCAGTGCAAATTAATATTTGGTAAAAATCATCCTGAGACTATTACCTTGCCTGCTCCTTCCTTGTTTGATTTATCTGCAGGCAAGTACCTTGTTCCGTTGGAGGCCATTCACGCCTACCGGAACCCTACATCAGGTACAAAGCCAGAGCCGAAACCACAATTTGATCCTCCACGACAGTCTGATTACCAGTGGGATCCGGAGGTGATTGCCAACCAGTGGTAATCCGAGACTTCTTCACAGTACGACCCCAACTACAACTTTGGATATCCGCCAAGCCAGCCGTGGCCATAGACCAAATTAGGCCAAAAGCCTAAGCTTGGGGGAGTACGTATTTCTCACCGACATTACATTTATGTTCACACACTCATGCTAGTTGTCGATGCTCATACTTTTTCATTGCATCATCCATGCTATTTTATTTTCCTTTTTATGCTTTATTCTTGTGTGTTTAATAAACCTTAATAAAAACAAAAAAATAGTTGTAGCTTTTAATTAGTTTACTTTCCATGCTTGTAGTAGTAACTAAAAACAAAACCCAAAAAGATTTCTCGCTCTTCTTCTGCCTGTTGGGAGCTTTCCCATGTAAATAGTTTTATTTCTTTTCTTGTTCTCTGGGGGTCGAGAGGAGAAGACCATAATTAAAATGTTAAAGTGGCTCTTATATGCATTATTGTTGATCTGACAAAGAGCTCATATTACCTTGTCTTCTCTCTTGTATTGAATGCTTGCAGATTCCAGCTTAGTCCAATGCACGTGCACTATTATTATTATCCACACTATTCGATCATGCAAGTGAAAGGCAATAATGATGATTATATGATGAACTTATTGAGATAAGAAAAGCTGGTATGAACTCGACCTCTTTTGTTTTTGTAAATATGATTAGTCCATCGTTCCTGATTCAGCCTATTATGAATAAACATGTTTGCAATGACAATTAGAGATTATAGTTTCTTATGCCATGCTTAATTATCTAGGAGCTTATAATGGTTTACCTTGCGTGCCAACATGCTATTAAAATGGTTGTGATGTGGTATGATAGGATGGTATCCTCTTTTGAACGATTCGAGTGGCTTGACTTGGCACATGTTCACGCATGTAGTTGAAAAAAAAATCAACATAGCCTCTACGATATTTATGTTCATGGTGCATTATATCCTACTCATGCGTGCATTCGGTGTTGGTTAATTTTAATGCATGTTCATGACTGTTGTCGCTCTCTAGCTGGTCGCTTCCCAGTATTTTGCTATCCTTCACCTGTACTAAGCGGGAATACTGCTTGTGCATCCAATTCCATAAACCCCAAAGTTGTTCCATATGAGTCCATCATACCTACCTATATACGGTATCTACCTGTCATTCCAAGTAAATTTGTATGTGCCAAACTCTAAACCTTCAAATAAACAATCTGTTTTGTATGCTCGAATAGCTCATGTATCAACTAGTGATGTCCGTATCTTCCATGTTAGGTGGGTTATTCTCAAGAGGAGTGGACTCCGCTCCCACTCACGAGAAAATGGCTGGTCACTGGGATGCCCAGTCCCATGCTTTATGCAAATCAAATCAAAATAATTACAAACAAAACTCCCCCGGGACTGTTGTTAGTTGGAGGCACTCGTTGTTTCAAGCAAGCCATGGATTGATGCTTATTGGTGGATGGGGAGTATTAACTTTACCATTCTGTTTGGGAACCGCCTATAATGTGTGTAGCACGGAAGATATCGCCACCTCTTGGTTGTTATGTTGACAACGGAAGTATGCCGCTCAAAATATCATTCATATATAATTCAAAACGAGCTCTGGCACCTCTACAAATCCCTGCTTCCCTCTGCGAAGGGCCTATCCATTAACTTTTATGTTGAGTCATCATCCTCTTATTAAAAAGCACTAGTTGGAGAGCACTGATGTCATTTGCATCCATTACTGTTAGTTTTAATTGAGTATGACTTGATTGGATCTCTTTTACCATGAATTACAATGTCTAGTCAGTCCTTGATCTTTAAAGGTGCTCTGCATTTATGTTTTGCAGTCTCAGAAAGGGCTAGCGAGATACCATCTTGTTATATCATATCATGATTGTTTTGAGAAAGTGTTGTCATCCGAGATTTATTATTATTGCTCGCTAGTTGATTATGCCATTGATGTGAGTAAACATGAGACCTAAATGTTATTGTGAATATGGTTAGTTCATAATCTTTGCTGAAAACTTGAATGCTGGCTTTACATATTTACAACAACAAGAGCAAACAGAGTTTGTAAAAGTTTTTGTTTATCACTTTTAGTTTATCAACTGAATTGCTTGAGGACAAGCAAATGTTTAAGCTTGGGGATTTGATACGTCTCCGTCGTATCTACTTTTCCAAACGCTTTTGCCTTTGTTTTGGACTCTAACTTGCATGATTTGAATGGAACTAACTCGGACTGACACTGTTTTTAGCAGAATTGCCATGATGTTATTTTTGTGCAGAAATAAAAGTTCTTGGAATGACATGAAAATCAATGAAGAATTATTTTGGAATATATAATAAATACTGGAAGAAAGATCCATGTCAGGGGGGCCACCACTTGTCCACGAGGGTGGGGTGCGCCCTACCCCCTGGGTGCCCCCCTGCCTCGTGGGCCCCCTGACGCTCCACCGACCTCAACCTTGACTCCATATATTCACTTTCGGGGAGAGAAAAATCAGAGAGAAGGATCCATCGTGTTTTACGATACGGGGCCGCCGCCAATCCCTAAACTCTCTCGGGAGGGCTGATCTGGAGTCTGTTCGGGGCTCCGGAGAGGGGAATCCGTCGCCATCGTCATCATCAACCATCCTCCATCACCAATTTCATGATGCTCACCGCCGTGCGTGAGTAATTCCATCGTAGGCTTGCTGGACGGTGATGGGTTGGATGAGATTTATCATGTAATCGAG
The DNA here is from genome assembly GCF_056163025.1 of Triticum urartu. NCBI lineage: Eukaryota > Viridiplantae > Streptophyta > Magnoliopsida > Poales > Poaceae > Triticum > Triticum urartu. Next base: position 279,921,203 of record NC_141877.1, read on the forward strand.
TTAGTTTTGTTAGGGTTTGATCCCTAGTATCCACTATGTTCTGAGATTGATGTTGCTATGACTTTGCTATGCTTAATGCTTGTCACTAGGGCCCGAGTGCCATGATTTCAGATCTGAACCTATTATGTTTTCAGCAATATATGAGAGTTCTTGATCTTATCTTGCAATTCTATAGTCACCTACTATGTCTTATGATCCGGCAACCCCGAAGTGACAATAATCGGGACCACTCCCGGTGATGACCGTAGTTTGAGGAGTTCATGTATTCACTATGTGTTAATTCTTTGGTCCAGTACTCTATTAAAAGGAGACCTTAATATCCCTTAGTTTCCAATAGGACCCCGCTGTCACGGGAGGGTAGGACAAAAGATGTCATGCAAATTCTTTTCCATAAGCACGTATGACTATATTCGGAATACATGCCTACATTACATTGATGAATTGGAGCTAGTTCTGTGTCACCCTATGTTATGACTATTACATGATGAACCACATCCGGCATAATTCTCCATCATCGATCCATTGCCTACGAGCTTTCCATATATTGTTCTTCTCTTATTTACTTTTCCGTTGCTATTGTTACAATCACTACAAAACCCAAAAATATTACTTTTGCTACCGTTACCTTTTGCCACCGTTACCACTACTATCATATTACTTTGCTACTAAACACTTTGCTGTAGATATGAAGTTTCCAGGGGTGGTTGAATTGACAACTCAGCTGCTAATACTTGAGAATATTCTTTGGCTCCCCTTGTGTCGAATCAATAAATTTGGGTTGAATACTCTACCCTTGAAAACTGTTCCGATCCCCTATACTTGTGGGTTATCATCATCTCCTCCAGTTCCACTGTGTTCTCTGTAACTGTCCCGTTTGGCAATTGTAGTGCTTTTATTTGGTTTTTCCGCCGGCGTCGGCTTGCCCGAAGGTGGAAGAAATATGTGTTCTTATCCTCATGTGCAAGCCATTCTAGTCTTGCCCTTTGTCTCCACAATATTTCCTCCCTGTGAAAAAGTTCCACCAACATGTCTGTAATTTTCACTTCTGCATGCGTAGGTGCGTATCTGCCTGGGATCATGCGCAATGATTGGAGCTCCCTTTTCAGTTTCTGTATCTCTGCACGCACATTCCCAAACTGAGTCCTGTCCCATGCCGTCAAATCAGAGGACACATTCAGGAGCTTTGCATGCATGTCGGCCACTGTGTCAGCCGCATTCTTTATCCACCCTTCACCCACTACATTCCCCAACTGTGGATGCCACTCCCACATAACTTCATATTTAAAGGATCATGGGCCCTTGCTGCATGCATGCACGTCTGCTCCTAGCTTGAGCAAAATTGTCTCGTGGTCAGAAGCGGCAGCCGTGTGGTGTTCTAACACAACATTGGGAAAGGCGTTGCACCACTCAGGTGTAGCTAAGCATCTATCCAGCCTCACTCTTGTGAAAGAACCTCCCGCCACCTTCCGTTCAAACGTCTAGCTCTTTCCCCTATATCCAATATCCATGAGACCACAAGTATCAACCGCATCTCTGAAAGCGTCCATTTGCGCTTGACTCCATTCGCCAACTCCATCGTGCTCATCCTGCCTGAGGACCTCAATGAAATCACCAATGGTTGCCCAAGGAAGAGTACTCACGCTGGCTATGCCTCTTAACATGTTCCATGTTTTATATCTTTCCGATACTTGGGCCTCCCCATAAATGAAGGTCACTCTATTTTTTGTTTCAACCAAATCATCCACTATCACATCAGTATGATACTTGGAATAACCAATTATTTCAACCTTTATTGAATCATGCCAAAAAATACCAATTCCACCACTTCTTCCTGAGCTACTAACAGCATAGCTCTTGTCAAACCCTAATGAACCAGCTAGATTTTCCACCCTACTACCCTCAATTTGGGTTTCTACGATACAAAGCATTGAGGGGGCATGTTGCCTCATGAGGTCACGAAGCTCTCGAATTGTCGTGGGTTTGCCAGCCCCGCGACAGTTCTAGCTCAATATACTGATTGCGCTAGGCGCGACCCCTCTTAGGGGGCCGCCAAATGCGCATCAGTAGGGTTCGCAGAAGCAGCAGCCTTGTTTGGAGTCGGTGGGCTTGGCTTGTTTCTTTTTGGATCTTGCTTCGGTGAAGGGCTTGACGATAACTCTGGTGGAGGTAGCATCAGCTGCTTTTTCCCTTGTGTCGTGGCTGTGAGATCATGCAAGTTGGCTGTCGGGTCACCTGGGGCAGACGATCCTCTCTTTCTATTGTTTTCTCCGTCCTCCATAGCAGTATCCTTCTCTTGGGTTTCAGGGAACTCATGACTCTAATCATAGAACGAACCAGGATCTGAATTTGATCGACCTCGTCCTCTTCCGGCGTGGTCTCTGCCTCGGCCGCCCCTTGTACCACTACCTTCTCCCGGCCCGCTTCCCGGTACCCGGGACCAAGTAGCTTTTAGGTCTTTAAACACAAGTGCCTTTGGTTGATGTACCCCATCACCACACTCCTTCAACTGATGTCCCAGGTTGCCGCAAACTGCACACCAATCTGGTAGCCTTTCTGTTGGGGAACGTAGTAATTTCAAAAAAAATCCTACGCACACGCAAGATCATGGTGATGCATAGCAACGAGAGGGGAGAGTGTTGTCTACGTACCCTCGTAGACCGACAACGGAAGCGTTATGACAACGCGGTTGATGTAGTCATAAGTCTTCACGGCCCGACCGATCAAGCACCGAAACTACGGCACCTCCGAGTTTTAGCACACGTTCAGCTCGATGACGATCCCCGGACTCCGATCCAGCAAAGTGTCGGGGAAGAGTTCCGTCAGCACGACGGCGTGGTGACGATCTTGATGTTCTACCGTCGCAGGGCTTCGCCTAAGCACCGCTACAATATTATCGAGGAGTATGGTGGAGGGGGGCACCGCACACGGCTAAGAAAACGATCACGAGGATCAACTTGTGTGTCTAGAGGTGCCCCCTGCCCCCATATATAAAGGAGCAAGGGGGGGAGGCCGGCTGGCCCTTGGGCGCGCCAAGGAGGAGGAGTCCTCCTCCTAGTAGGAGTAGGACTCCCCTCTTTCCTACTCCTACTAGGAGGGGGAAAGGAAGGGGGAGAGGGAGAAGGAAAGGGGGGCGCCGCCCCCCTCTCCTAGTCCAATTCGGACCAGAGGGGGAGGGGGCGCGCAGCCCACCTTGGCCGCCCCTCTCTCTCCACTAGGGCCCATAAGGCCCATTACTTCTCCCGGGGGGGTTCCGGTAACCCTCCGGCACTCCGGTTTTATCCGAAATCACCCGGAACACTTCCGGTGTCCGAATATAGCCATCCAATATATCAATCTTTATGTCTCGACCATTTTGAGACTCCTCGTCATGTCCCCGATCTCATCCGGGACTCCAAACTTCTTCAGTACATCAAAACTCATAAACTCATAATATAACTGTCATCAAAACCTTAAGCGTGCGGACCCTACGGGTTCGAGAACAATGTAGACATGACCGAGACATGTCTCCAGTCAATAACCAATAGAGGAACCTGGATGCTCATATTGGCTCCCACATATTCTACGAAGACCGCATAACAACATACATTGTTCCCTTTGTCATCGGTATGTTACTTGCCCGAGATTCGATCATCGGTATCTCAATACCTAGTTCAATCTCGTTACCGGCAAGTCTCTTTACTCGTTCCGTAATACATCATCCCGCAACTAACTCATTAGTTGCAATGCTTGCAAGGCTTAAGTGATGTGTATTACCGAGTGGGCCCAGAGATACCTCTCCGACAATCGGAGTGACAAAATCCTAATCTCGAAATACGCCAACCCAACAAGTACCTTCGAAGACACCTGTAGAGCACCTTTATAATCACCCAGTTACGTTGTGACGTTTGGTAGCACACAAAGTGTTCCTCCGGTAAACGGGAGTTGCATAATCTCATAGTCATAGGAACATGTATAAGTCATGAAGAAAGCAATAGCAACATACTAAACGATTGTGTGCTAAGCTAACGGAATGGGTCAAGTCAATCACATCATTCTCCTAATGATGTGATACCGTTAATCAAATGACAACTCATGTCTATGGCTAGGAAACTTAACCATCTTTGATTCAACGAGCTAGTCAAGTAGAGGCATACTAGTGACACTCTGTTTGTCTATGTATTCACACATGTATTATGTTTCCGGTTAATACAATTCTAGCATGAATAATAAACATTTATCATGATATAAGGAAATAAATAATAACTTTATTATTGCCTCTAGGGCATATTTCCTTCAGTCTCCCACTTGCAATAGAGTCAATAATCTAGTTCACATCGCCATGTGATTTAACATCAATAGTTCACATCACCATGTGATTAACACCCATAGTTCACATCATCATGTGACCAACACCCAAAGGGTTTACTAGATTCAATAATCTAGTTCACATCTCTATGTGATTAACGCCCAAAGAGTACTAAGGTGTGATCATGTTTTTCTTGTGAGAGAAGTTTAGTCAACAGGTCTGCCACATTCAGATCCGTAAGTATTTTGCAAATTTCTATGTCAACAATGCTCTGCACGGAGCTACTCTAGCTAATTGCTCCCACTTTCAATATGTATCCAGATTGAGACTTAGAGTCATCTGTATTAGTGTCAAAACTTGCATCGATGTAACCCGTTACGACAAACCTTTTTGTCACCTCCATAATCGAGAAACATATCCTTATTCCACTAAGGATAATTTTGACCGCTGTCCAGTGATCTACACCTAGATCACTATTGTACTCCCTTGCCAAACACAGGGCAGGGTATACAATAGGTCTGGTACACAGCATGGCATACTTTATAGAACCTATGGCTTAGGCATAGGGAATGACTTTCATTCTCTCTCTATCTTATGCCGTGGTCGGGTTTTGAGTCTTACTCAGTTTCACACCTTGTAACACAGGCAAGAACTCTTTCTTTGACTATTCCATTTTGAACTACTTCAAAATCTTGTCAAGGTATGTACTCATTGAAAAACTTATCAAGCGTCTTGATCTATTTCTATAGATCTTGATGCTCAATATGTAAGCAGCTTCACCGAGGTCTTTCTTTGAAAAAATCCTTTCAAACATTCCTTTATGCTTTGCAGAATAATTCTACATTATCTCCGATCAACAATATGTCATTCACATATACTTATCAGAAATGCTGTAGTGCTCCCACTCACTTTCTTGTAAATATAGCCTTCACCGCAAGTCTGTATAAAACTATATGTTTTGATCAACTTATCAAAGCGTATATTCCAACTCCGAGATGCTTGCACTAGTCCATAGATGGATCGCTAGAGCTTGCATATTTTGTTAGTACCTTTAGGATTGAAAAAACCTTCTGGTTGCATCATATACAACTCTTTTTTAATAAATCCATTAAGGAATGCAGTTTTGTTTATCCATTTGCCAGATTTCATAAAATGCGGCAATTGCTAGCATGATTCGGACAGACTTAAGCATAGATACGAGTGAGAAACTCTCATCGTAGTCAACACCTTGAACTTGTCGAAAACCCTTTTGTGACAATTCTAGCTTTGTAGATAGTAACACTACTATCAGCGTTCGTCTTCCTCTTGAAGATCCATTTAATCTCAATGGCTCGCCGATCAATGGAAAAGTCAATTAAAGTCCATACTTTGTTCTCATACATGGATCTCATCTCAGATTTCATGGCCTCAAGCCATTTCACGGAATCTGGGCTCATCATCGCTTCCTCATAGTTCGTAGGCTCGTCATGGTCAAGTAACATGACCTCCAGAACAGGATTACCGTACCACTCTGGTGCGGATCTCACTCTCACTGCTAGGAAAAGGGCTATAGATAGGATTGACACTAATAGCGCACCAGGGAAGTAGTGCGCCACTACTATATACTAATGGCGCACCAGTTGGTGATGCGCCATTAGTGTGGAAGACACTAATGGCGCACCAGAGAACTGGTGCGCCACTAGTGATAATTTTTTTTTCATTTTTACATACATACTAATGGCGCATCCTACCTCTGTTGCGCCATTACTAGTTCTAACTAGTAATGGCGCACCAGACATGGAGTGCGCCAGTACTGAATTTTTTTTTATTCTTTTTTTTGCAAAACTACTAATGGCGCACCGCCTCACAGTGTGCCATTACTAGTTTAAACTACTAATGGCGCATCATGTAAAAATGCGCCATTAGTATATATATATATATTACTTTTCTGCAAAACTACTAATGGCGCACCACCAGCAGGTGCGCCGTTAGTAACCAGGGTTACTAATGGCGCATTTGCAGGTGGTGCGCCATTAGTAACCTGGGACCCCAACAAGATATTTTGGACAGCCCCACACCTACCCACTCACTTTACCCACTTCATTCCCTCCACCTCCTTCTCCAAGATTTCGTCTGCCTCCTCCTCGTCACCTCATTTCCACCATAGATTCATCAAAATTAAGTGGTGCAATTACCTTTTTTGATAGGTAAGTAAGGGGAAAGCTATCTTCATGATGTAGATCTACTTTTTTCTCCCTATCTCACTCCAACAACGTGCACATGCACTTTTTGTGGCCTAGCTAGATCTATGTATGTTTGTGGTGTTGCATGTGTTTGTGGTGTTGCATATATGTTTGTGTTTGCAGGTACCGGTATTTGAAATGCGATAGTTGCCAATATTTTGCCGGAATGTTGATTCATTTCCGTTTCGGCGAGAATTTTGGCACTATGCATTCTTTTTGGTCCTATTTTTAGGGAAGGTCATGCCAAATTTTTTCTTAGTTCTAAAATATCGTTTTGCTCTACCCCACAGGCGACCATGGTCCGCACGATGACCGAAGGCATCGTGAATAGGTTTTTGAGCTCCGCGAAGGCCGAGATGCTTCAAAAGAACGAGATGGAGATAAGATGTCCGTGTTGAAGATGCAAGCTGAAGAGCCTTATTGCGGACCCGGATTCCAGGCAGGTGCGGGACCACCTGCTCTTGCGTGGTTTCATGGATGGCTATCGGTGGCAAGGTGATGAAGATGACTATGAAGTCGTCCATGGGGGCCGGGCAAGAAATGAGGAAGGTTAACAAGACAAGTACCACCGCGGCGAGGGCGGGCGAGAAGACGAAGAATCTCCAGGACATGATCACGACGGTGATGCTGTACACAGTCATCATGTAGAAGATGTCGTACATGATGATGAGGAAGATCAAGACGAAGGGCATGATCATGAAGATGAAGATGCCAGAGCAGACGACGATGGAGGCTGGGTGCAGGACCCTCATATTCAAGAGCTGCTTCTCAAGAAGACGGATAATGCAAGAGCTGCCGCCCGAGAGAAAGCCAAGCTGGATCAACTGGAGATAGACGCGGTTACTCCATTGTATGAAGGATGCGGGCCCGAGGATACCCGCCTGAAAGTAACGCTCATGGCTCTGGAGATGAAGGTAAAACACAAAATGACCGACGCATGCTTTGACGAGAACATGTCATTCTGGCATGAACGTCTTCCCAAGGGGAACAAGTGCCCGACCAGTTTCGAGGAGGCGAAGAAAATCGTGTGTCCTCTAGATTTACCGCACGTGAAATACCATGTGTGCATGAACAATTGCATCATTTATCGGGACGAGCACGCGGAGTCTACCATATGTCCGGTGTGCGGCGTCACTCGATACAAGAAGAGGAAGAAAGCTCCTCGAAAATCAGTGTGGTACTTTCCCATCACTCCTCGTCTGCAGCGGTATTTCGCGGACCCTAAGGTAGCAAAGCTCCTGCGTTGGCACGTGGATAGGGAGGAGAAGAAGCGGGAATATGATGGAAATGATCCGGAGATAAATAAAAAAGACAAGATGCTGAGTCACCCTAAGGATGCGAGCCAGTGGCAAGCATTGAACTTCGAATACCCAGAATTTGGGAAGGATCCAAGGAACATTGTGCTGGGCGCGAGCATCGATGGAGTCAATCCGTTTGGCAGCCAGAGAAGCACACATAGCACGTGGCCTGTGTTTGTGTGGATGTACAACCTTCCCCCCTGGTTGTGCATGAAGAGGAAGTACATTCACATGAGTATGCTAATTGAAGGGCCGAAACAACCAGGGAATGACATCAATCTGTATCTGGGGCTGCTGAAAGAGGAGCTAGACACGCTGTGGAAAACGCCAGCCAATACGTGGGACGTCGCAGAGAAAGAATATTTCCCTATGAGAGTCGCACTGCTCATGATGGTGAACGACTATCTCGGTTACGGATATCTCGCGGGGCAGGTAGTCCATGGATTTTCTAGATGCGCAAGGTGCATGGATGACACAACGTATCGCCAGCTAGATAGAGATCCTGGATCTTCGAAAACCGTGTTCATGGGACATCGAAGGTGGCTTCACGATGATGACCCGTGGAGGAAATGCAAGGATCTGTTCGATGGTGAAACCGAACCCCGAAAACGCCCGCGTACAAGGAGCGGCAAGGAAATAGACGAGCTGTTGAAAAATTGGAAAGATTACCCACTGCCGGGAAAGAAGCAAAAGGCGCCAGAGCCAGGAAAGAAGCGAAAGGCGCCAGAGCCGCTGCTGAAGGTATGGAAAACGAGGTCTGTTTTCTGGGACTTGCCGTACTGGAAGATCCACCGTGTGCCTCATAGCCTTGATGCCATGCATATCACGAAGAACGTGTGCGGGAGTCTGCTTGGTACCCTGCTCAACATGCCAGAGAGGACCAAAGATGGGCCGAAAGCAAGGGCAGACTTGAAATCAATGGGCATCAGGCAGGAGCTTCACGCTAATGATGATGATGATGATGATGATGAGGCGAAGCAGGACACAGAAACTCGTCGCAAAGGCAAAAAGGCCAAGAAGACCGGAAGTGACTACCCTCTCGCGTGCTTCACTCTAAGTCAAGAGGAGATCGAGCAGTTTTTCACCTGCCTCGTAGGAGTAAAACTTCCTTACGGTTACGCGGGGAAGATAAGCGGATACCTAGACCCAGCGAAGCAGAAGTTCAGCGCGATGAAGTCTCACGACTGTCACGTGCTGATGACGCAGATACTTCCAGTTGCAATCCGTGGGATCATGGACGCGCACGTCCGTGAAACGCTATTTGGCCTATGCAACTTTTTTGACGTCATCTCTCGGAAGTCAATTGGCGTGAGGCAACTCAGAAGGCTATAGGAAGAGATCGTGGTGATACTATGCGAGCTTGAGATGTACTTCCCGCCCGCATTCTTCGACGTTATGGTGCATCTGCTGGTCCATATTGTGGAGAATATCATCCAACTCGGGCCGACGTTCCTGCACAGCATGATGCCGTTCGAAAGGATGAATGGTGTCATCAAAGTATACGTTCGCAACATGTCACGTCCAGAGGGAAGTATAGCCAGGGGCTTTCTGACCGAAGAGTGCATCTCCTACTGCACGAATTATCTAGGCATCGAGAACCCCGTTGGTCTGCCCGTCAACAGGCACCTCGGTAGGCTCGCTAGATGGGGTCACCGTGAGGGTCGCCGCTAAATGCATGTCGACTTCGAGGGTTGACTCGCCGACTTTGAAAGAGCAAACCTAGTCGCGCTACAACACATAGACGTGGTCGATCCTTGGGTGGTAGAGCACAAAACCTTTATTGAGAAGACATACAATGACCGAGGCCAACAGAGGACGGACGGAGATATAATCAAAGAGCACAACTCATGTTTCACGCGTTGGTTCAAGCAGAAGCTTCTGTCGTACCCTTTACATGAGGATTCTTCCGCGGAAGAACAACTCATATTCGCCTTGTCACAGGGCGCCGAGCACAACCTGATGACCTATGAGGCGTACGATATCAACGGCTACACATTCTACACCGAGGACAAGGACATGAAGAGCGATGGTTATCAGAACTCCGGGGTAACGATGGAATCCTACACCGGTAACGACAAGGACAGATACTATGGAAGGATCGAGGAGATCTGGGAGCTGAGCTACGCTGGAGAGAAGGTCCCGATGTTCCGTGTCAGATGGGCCAAGAGCGTCCTAAAAGAAGACCGGTATTTCACCACCATGGTTATACCCGAAGCCAAATCCAAGACCGCGGGCGCAAACGTCACCGCGAAAAATGAGCCATGGGTACTGGCTTCCCAAGTGGACCAATGCTTCTTCATTACCGACCCGTCAAAGCCCAGTCGTGTTGTCGTGAGGAGAGGCAAAAGGAAGATCATCGGAATGGATGGAGTAGCCAATGAGCAAGACTTCGACAAGTACGACGACCCGAAGATCGAACATGACGACGACGATGAAGTAGCAGCACACACCACAAGAAGAAGCAGGACCACCCTACCTAAAGGATGTCCGTTCCACAGAAGAACTCCATTTGCGAAAAAGAAGGGCAAGAAGATTGTGAACAGATAGCTAGCTAAGATCGATTGTATTTAAATCGTAGTCTTCATTTCTCGATTGTATTTCATGGGCACTTTTTGATATCATGAATATTTTTAAATTTCACGGGCACTTTATGATATCATGAATATTTTTAAATTTCACGGGCACTTTTTGAATTCATGAGGACACTCGATCTCGATCCCCCTCCACCGCCGCCGACGAGCACCCAGCCCCCCGCACCCTCCCCCGCTCCGCCGCCGCCAACGAGCACCCCCCGCACCCTCCCCCGCTCCACCGCCGCCGCCGATGATATTTTCAAGTAACAAATTTGAATATATTTTTAAAAATATTATTACTGTTTTTATAAAAAAATATTACTGTTATGATTTAAACAAGTTTGAACATATTTAAACACAAATAAATATCAAACAGCATTTAAAATGCAAAAAAATAATATCGCAGAGCCTGGGAATCGAACCCAGGACCTCCTGGTGTGTGTGCTGCGTGCTGACTAATCGGGCTAGTGGGCGGGTTCTGATGTGGATTGGGTTAGGTGCAATATAACCTGTGCTCGAACTATAATAGAAAAAATTCTAATGGCACACCGCTGCGGGGTGTGCCATTGCTATCTAAAAAAAGATTTCTAATGGCGCACCGCTGCGGGGTGCGCCATTGCTATCTAAAAAAAGATTTCTAATGGCGCACCGAGGTGTGGTGCGCCATTAGTAAGCTTCCCCCTAGCTATCTCCCTCTCCCTCGCCAGATCCCCTTCGACCCTCTCTTCCTCGCCACCAGATCCCCATCGATCGATCGACCCACCCCCAACCCAACCCCAGAAGAGAGCGAGCGACCGCCTAGGGTTTCGACCGCCGTCGTCCGCTGCGCCTCATCCTCCCGTCCATCGCCTTCGCTGCTCCGTCGCCCCATCGCCCTCGCCACTCCGTCGCCCCGTCGCCCTCGCCGCTCCGTCGCCCCGCCGCCCTCGCTGCTCTGCCCCAACCAAGGTGCTCCCTCCCTCCGCTTCTCCTCTCCCCGCCCACCCCAAGGTTGCTCTACAATTCTTCCCTTCCATCTAGTAGCTCGGTCTAGGTCTAGGTCTAGCTGCCACCCGACCCGACCCGACCCCAGTACATAGTGGTGAAGGAAATGGGGTAGCTCATGCTAGGGATTCTGTGATTATCTTCTGCTAGGGATTGTTTATTAGATGCAAATCTGTCAGTGCTCTGCCATATTCACTAAATTCCCTTCCTTCATGGGAACGATGCCTGCCGCTAAATTGACTTTACTTCCATTTGACTGCACTGCATCCATGATATCATCTCTTCTGTTTGTTACTGTCGCCTGGAGTAGAGTAGAGTAGAGTAGATGCATATTATCCAGCGGCAGGACCAGGGCAGGTAGTGATGAATCTATGTACCTTTTCCTTTGTATAAGCAACACCTCACCTGACATGGCATGGGACTAGTGTCTATCTACGAGTATGCTGTTGGCTGCTAAGGTTTGGCTTCTACCAAGCAGGCCGGTGATTTTCTTTCTTTCAAATAAAACCCTGAACCAGAGCTCAATAAAATATGCCTCATGGTAACAGCCATGAAGCGACAGTCTGTATGCTCTTAACTGTACGCTATTTGCAGTCACCAGCTTCTCTTCTACGATACACTCCTCAACCACTCGGTCCTGGATACTTATTCTGCTTGTGTTTGCTTTGCTTTGTTTTCAAACTCAAGCACTTGGCAGCAGCTAAAGTTCAGATATGTACATGTCGTGCGTGTCTCCTAGGACGGCTGCATTTCCTCATTGCTGAAATCTGCACATTTGCATGTTGTCCTGACTAGCTCGTTTCTCTATGTTGGATTGGAAGGGTGGCTCAGATGCAAACTTTTTATTATTTAAGATTTCTTTTTTTAGGATTTATTTTCTTCTAGGACTAGGTTTTTATTATTTTTCTGTTGTGATTGTTTTTTGAGCTATTTCTTTTTCATTTCCTACTATCCTTATCCTAATTATCTTAAATTGTTATGATGTGTGTAACAGGATTAGATCTTGGATTTGCTAGTGGACTTTGGGAGTTTCTTAGCCAGCTTGGTGATTCCATATTTTTCACTATTTCAGCAAGTCTTTTGTAAGCATTAAACTTTCAGCACTACATTTCTATCTTATGTGTACAAAAAAATTGTATAGAAATATGCTGAATTTTCTGCTCTAATTGTTGCTCAAAGAAATTTAGCAAAAAAATGGGGTCCTGGGAGACGCCGCTGCTGCTTGAGGCCCTTGAGAGGCCTTTCGTGTCGTGATGATTTTGCAGGTACCCCGAGAGGCCCTTGAGTTTGCTGGAATGTCGATTAACTTCCGTTCCGGCAAATTCGGGTACTCCATATGTCCTATTTTCAGCAAAGGTCATGCTGAAATTTTCCGTGAATTTTAGCATGACTTTGCTAAAAATCGGACATATGAGGTACTTGCTACTAATGCATGGGCCGGGGTATCTTAGTACTTAATTAAGTAGGATCAACTGCCCCTTTATTCTTGCTGCATTAAACCATAGGTGGCAATAGAGCCAAGTGATTAGGCCCAACTTAGAAATTCTCCTCAGCATCGATAAACCCTAGATGATAAACCCAACATAGGTGGCAATAGAGCCAACTGATTAGTGCCAAGTGATTAGGCCCAACCTAGGGTGCCTCGGCATCGATAAACCCTAAATGATGAAAACTTAGCATTTAGGGTGCCTCGGCGTCGACAAACCCTAAATGATGAAACCTTGGCTTTTAGGGTGCCTCGGTGTCGATGAGAACCTAAATGATGTACGCTTAGGCTTTTAGGGTGCCTCGACGTCGACAAACCCTAAATGATAAAAGCTTAGCTTTTAGGATGCCTCGGTGCCGACAAACCCTAAATGATGAGACCATGATCTTGTTCCTTGACAATAACCAACTTTTTGACCAAACTTTTTTCCTATTTAGAGCGAAACATGGCCCACAACGATGAGGCCGGCGGTTCAGGCGGCAAGCAATTCTGGGAGCTGTCCCAGGAGTTGGAGGAAGAACCTCGCCGCTATGAGGACGCCACGGAAGACACCAATCCTGACTACACAACCCCTAGTGGCGTCGGGGATGACACCACTGATGATGGCGCCGCGGATGCCACCACTGATGATGGCGGCGCACGCACAGATGGCAGCCAACCGAAGAGGCAACGGAAGGACCGGCGCCCAAACGTGCTCGGCACCGTCAGGGAGGAATTTACTGAAGTGAACTCCGACGGGCATCCGACGGCGCCCAAACATGTAGTCAAGGGGTACTCGATTCAGCTCGGGTGCATTCTCCGGAGCACCACCTCGATCAACACCGAGAACCTAAGGCATAAGGACCGAGGGAATTTGCGCAGCCTCCTCTTCACGAAGCTGCACGAACAATACAAGTTCCCCGCTGAGTTCGCAAACACACGCCTCTCGGGTAATAAAGTGAACGGTGCCGCCCTCACGACGATGAGCACGGCCCTGTCTACTTGGAAAAGCACGGTGAAGGCAATGATTGACAAAGGTGATAGTTATGAGAAGATCAAGGCGAAATATCCTTTGATGAGCGAAGATGACTACAAGGAGTTCAAGATCAAGTGCGAGAGCCCCGCAACCTCCGAATCAAGTCAGTGGGGGAAAGAAATGCGGCAGTTGAACATAGGGGTCCACCAACTCGGTCCCGGCGGTTACAGAGTGGCGGAGCCTGTATGGGACAAGGAGGACGCGGAGCGTGCCGAGCAAGGCCTACCACCCCGCTTTGAGAAATACAGTGACAAGCAGACCAGGAAATTTCTCAGGGCCCGGTACAAGGAGGACCCGGTAACAAAGGAGCTTACCACGGATCCGAAGACCAAGGAGCTTGAGCTTGTTCTGGTAAGGAATACACCCCCGCGTAATTAGCTCCATATGGTTGCATTCTAATTAATCCCCAATATTTCTAAATGGTTCACGTTCCTTCCGTAGGACAAAGAAAGCAGTAGCGCGGGGTTGTCTCAGAGCTCCCCTTTCGACACCCCTTTGAATAGGGCATTGAACGTAATGAAAAATAGGGATAAGCTCAATAAGCCGACGTTAGCTGGTCGTGTGGCCGGCAAAGGCTTGTCCACAAAATGGTCATCATACTATGGCGCTGGTGGGCGAAAGGAGAAAAAGACCAGCTCGGAAAGCCAGTCGCGTGAGGTTGAAGCACTCAAGGCGAAAGTGGCGTGGATTCCGGAGATGGTCCAAGAGCAAGTGCAACAACAACTGGGATCGACACTTACCGGCATCATGCCTACCTTGATTCATGGGATAACGACGTGGATTGCGGGTGGCCAACAGGGGCCGCCCCCGATTCCCAGCTTCACGGCTAGCAACTCACACAACGCGCAGGCGGCGCCATTGGTGTCTCCGGCGGCGGCGGTATTGGTGTCTACAGCGGCGGCGCCATTGGTGTCTCCGGTGGCGGCGGTATTGGTGTCTCCGATGAGGCATTGGAGCTTAATGCACCCGGGTGTACGCCAGCCGGCACCTCGCCAGCAAGCGGCCCCTCCGTCAATTGCACGCCCGCCGTTGGCGGTGCCTCGACATTAGCCGAGCTCGACGGCATCACAGTAACTAAGCCTCTCGGCCGAGGACTTCATCTCCTTGCCTTTGACTGGGCATCCCTGATGCCCTACATGTTTTCGCAGGGCGCCGCCAACGTTCCTTGCACTCTCCTGCACTTCGTGGGCGGCGAGTTGGTCGATGTCGCCAAGGGCAGAATCGTTCAACCAGGCAACCCCGTGTTCCACGGTAATCCGATGCCACCCACAATGTATAGGGTTGAAGTGGTACGGGTGCTGCCAGGCTGCAACGAGCTGTTACCTCCGATTCGACCCGCTGGGGCCGACGAAGAAGATGAGATGACCCTCAGCGCCTGCGTAAGCTGGCCCCTGCTTTGGCCGAAGAGCCAGATTCGTTTGGGGGCGGGGGACACCACCCCACAGACAAGACCGCCAGTCGTGCCGGCGCCAAGCCATGGCAAGAATGCCGCAACGCTACCGGACATGCCAGACATCCCTATGGCACAGGATCCGGACATGCATATGGCACAGGATCCGGACGACGACGACAACGACGATGGTACATTTACCAACGTCGATAAGTACTTTGCCGAACATGGGTACGGTGACGAGTTCTGCGGGCCTCCTTCTCAAGAACCCAAACAAGACGACCGCGATCTAGCTGGTATGACGGAGAAACCCAATTGCAACAGGTGTCGTCTGGCATTCAGTTCTCAGGAGACGCCTCCAGCTGCCGCCTTCACCGAGCCTCAGATAGTGGAGGTGCCAAATATTATCAGCCCCAACACGCTCAAGAAGGCGGTCTGTGAGCAGAACTCGGTCCCATTACAGCAGATCAAGAAGAAGGGCCGGAAACGGCTGACTAAAAAGGCCGCCGGTGCGAGCCAGCCGGCACCGAGTACGATCCGTGCTCAGGACGGGCCACCTTCACCTAAGGATATCTCGAGGAGGGTGCATGTGGCAGGTAGGGCGATGCTACCGGCAAATATGCTCAGTGCTGCAACCGATGCTATGCGGAGTCTGCACGACAGTGTTCTTTTTTGGAGAAGCGGCGTCTCAGAGAGAATGATGTGGCATACCCGGTTTTCGTGGCCAAGGTGCCAGAGGGCAAGGGCTTTGTGGATGGCGCCATCGGGGGTATGATCGTCCTACGGTTTGATGACATCTTTGCTATGTTCAACCTTCATCCGCTGCACTACACCTTCGTTCGGCTGTTTTCGCTGAGTATGGAGATGCGGATCATTAGAGACAAGACCCCGGACATCGTGATCGTCGACCCCTTCTACATGCGTGCCAAGCTCTTGAGCAGCGCTGGGGACCGCCAAGTCGCGAATTCACACCTTGAAGACGTCATTCTGGCAAACCCAGATAAGGATAACTTCCTTGTGCCTTACTTTCCCGAGTAAGTCATCCCTTAACCGTCCCGTAACATATGATTTCTTAGATTTCGATCGTTCTTTTTTTTTCTAACATTCCGTGTTCTGTGGAGTGACACACATTGCACACTCATCCTCTTAAGCCCGAAATATTCCATGGCCACGTATTTCGACCCAAACCGTAACTCCAAGATAGACTACACAAATATCAAGAAAATTCTTGATGATGTTCTCCCTGGCTACGCCAAATCTGGAGGCACCTTCATCAGGGCAGTTCGTAAGTACGGCAAGCACGTGTTCGCCCACAATACGACGTTCTGCTGCGTCAAGCAGCCGCCTGGCGGTCAGAAGGATGCCTACTACGCCCTCCATCACATGCGGGCGATCGTAAGGGACCATCATCACCTTATGCTACCAAATAATCTCAAAGATTGGGTCGCGAGCTTGTCGGCAATCCAGGACGCGGACATCAGACAAGAATTCTTTCGCATCCAGTCGGAGTTTGCGAACATCATCCATCAAGATGTCCTTCATACCTCGGGGCAGTTCTTCCTCAGATATCAACCGCCCAACATTGAGATAGACGGAATGCTATAAATGCAGGCTGACAACGTCCGCAATTTCATGACCATCACGATAGACGGCAGCTTCATCCACGCTCCTGTCCATGAGTCGAGTCAAAAGTAGTGATGTGTAGTTCTGAAACATTGATTGGCTCATGTTGTAATTAAACTTTAATGAATTGTATGTCTCTTTGGTTTGGACAGTCGTTCAACTTAGATGTAATCGATGCTATTTATTAGTAGGACCATGAATCGTGCTATTAATGTCTTGCTTTTCTCTTCCGATCCTTTTGTTGCATACTTATATATTGCTTATGTATGTATTGTCTGTTGTTTGGCTTGTGCATAGAGATGTCGTCGTATGTCGTGTACAAGGGTAAGGTTCCCGGAGTCTACAACGACTGGGAGGAGTGTCGGAGACAGGTTCACCGTTTCAGCGGTAACAGTTACAAAGGGTACACCACTAAGGCGGAGGCCGAATCTAGATACGCCCGCTATCTAGTAGGAGAGAGGAGGGAGCGTTGGAGGAACCGGATGAAGACCAGTTTGATCGCGATGATGCTCATCGTGATGACCGCAGCTCTCTTCTATGTGATGGTAGTTTAGATGATTGGTATCGACTTGTAATGTGAAGACAAACTCGATACTCGCGGTCTCGAGACTTGTAATGTTTTATCTTTGTTCGGTATTTTGAATTCGGAGACTAATATGATGAATTCTATTCGGAGACTAATCTTTTATTGTATTCGATGAATCTGCTGTTGTTGTGTGCTACTGTCTATATTCTGTCAAATAATATATTTTGTAACCTGTGCAAAAATCAGAAAAGTAAAAAAACAAATATTCATACTAATAGCGCATCACCACAAGGTGCGCCATTAGTATGCCAAAGGATACTAATGGCGCATCAATACAGAGTGCGCCATTAGTATGCCAAAGGATACTAATGGCGCATCAGGACAGAGTGCGCCATTAGTATGCCAAGTATACTAATGGTGCATCTATCCGCAGTGCGCCATTAGTGTGCCAAAGCACATGGTTAAATATGGCCCTGGGAGGCACACTAATGGCGCATGGTGTTATATACTAATGGCGCACTGGATGGTGTGCCATTAGTATACCAGATACTAATGACGCACCAGTGGTGCGCCATTAGTAAAAATTACTAGTGGCGTGCTACTAATGGCGCACCGGTGATGCGCCGTTAGTAGGCAAAACCGGTGCGCCATTAGTAGGCCTTTTCCTAGTAGTGTTTGGTTTACCTACAAGGTTCGGTGGTAACTGGATCTGAAGTTACATGATCATCATCATTAGCTTCCTCACTAATTGGTGTAGTAGTCACAGGAACAAATTTATGTGATGAACTACTTTCCAATAAGGGAGCAGGTACAGTTACCTCATCAAGTTCTATTTTCCTCCCACTCACTTCTTTCGAGAGAAACTCCTTCTCTAGAAAGGATCCATTCTCAGCAATGAATAACTTGCCTTCGGATCTGTGATAGAAGGTGTACCCAACATTTTCTTTTGGGTATCCTATGAAGATGCACTTCTCCGATTTGGGTTTGAGCTTATCAGGTTGAACCTTTTTCACATAAGCATTGCAACCTCAAACTTTAAGAAACGACAGCTTAGGTTTCTTGCCAAACCATAGTTCATACGGTGTCGTCTCAACGGATTTAGATGGTGCCCTATTTAATGTGAATGTAGTTGTCTCTAATGCATAACCCCAAAACGATAGTGGTAAATCGGTAAGAGACATCATAGATCACACCATATCTAATAAAGTACGGTTATGACGTTCGGACACACCATTACACTGTGGTGTTCCAGGTGGCGTGAGTAGTGAAACTATTTCACATTGTTTTAACTGAAGGCCAAACTCGTAACTCAAATATTTTACTTCTGCGATCATATCGTAGAAACTTTTATTTTTGTTACGATGATTCTCCACTTCACTCTGAAATTCTTTGAACTTTTCAAATATTTCAGACTTGTGTTTCATCAAGTAGATATACTCATATCTGCTCAAATCATCTGTGAAGATCAGAAAATAATGATACCTGCCATGAGCCTCAATATTTATCAGACCACATACATCAGTATGTATGATTTCCAACAAATCTGTTGCTTGCTCCATTGTTCCGGAGAACGGAGTTTTAGTCATCTTGCCCATGAGGCATGGTTCGCAAGCATCAACTGATTCATAATCAAGTGATTCCAAAAAACCCATCAGCATGGATTTTCTTCATGCGCTTCACACCAATATGACCTAAACGGCAGTGCCACAAATAAGTTGCACTATCATTATTAACTTTGCATCTTTTGGCTTCAATATTATGAATATGTGTATCACCACGATTGAGATCTAACAAACCATTTTCATTGGGTGTATGACCATAGAAGGTTTTATTCATGTAAACAGAACAACAATTATTCTCTAACTTACATGAATAACCGTATTGCAATAAACATGATCCAATCATATTTATGCTCAACGCAAACACCAAATAACATTTACGTTCAACACTAATCCCGAAAGTATAGGGAGTGTGCGATGATGATCATATCAATCTTGGAACCACTTCCAACACACATCGTCACTTCACCCTTAACTAGTCTCTGTTCATTCTGCAACTCCTGTTTCGAGTTACTACTCTTAGCAACTAAACTAGTATCAAATACCGAGGGGTTGCTACGAACACTAGTAAAATACACATCAATAATCTGTATATCAAATATACCTTTGTTTACTTTGCCATCCTTCTTATCCGCCAAATACTTGGGGTAGTTCCGCTTCCAATGACCAGTCCCTTTGCAGTAGAAGCACTCAGTTTTAGGCTTAGGTCCAGACTTGGGTTTTTCACTTGAGCAGCAACTTGCTTGCCGTTCTTCTTGAAGTTCCCCTTCTTCCCTTTGCCCTTTTCTTGAAACTAGTGGTCTTGTCTACCATCAACACTTGATATTTTTCTTGATTTCTACCTTCGTCGATTTCAGCATTACGAAGAGCTTGGGAATCGTTTCCGTTATCCCTTGCATATCATAGTTCATCACGAAGTTCTACTAACTTGGTGATGGTGACTAGAGAATTCTGTCAATCACTATTTTATCTGGAAGATTAACTCCCACTTGATTCAAGCGATTGTAGTACCCAGACAATCTGAGCACATGCTCACTGCTTTAGCTATTCTCCTCCATCTTTTAGCTATAGAACTTTGTTGGAGACTTCATATCTCTCAACTCGGGTATTTGCTTGAAATATTAACTTCAACTCCTAGAACATCTCATATGGTCCATGACGTTCAAAACGTCTTTGAAGTCCCGATTCTAAGACGTTTAAGCATGGTGCACTAAACTATCAAGTAGTCATCATATTGAGCTAGCCAAATGTTCATAACATCCGCATCTGCTCCTGCAATAGGTTTGTCACCTAGCGGTGCATCAAAGACATAATTCTTCTGTGCAGCAATGAGGATAATCCTCAGATCACGGATCCAATCCGCATCATTGCTACTAACATTTTTCAACATAATTTTTCTCTAGGAACACAATAAACTGGGAGCAACATCGCGAGCTATTGATCTACAACATAGATATGCTAATACTACCAGGACTAAGTTCATGATAAATTAAAGTTCAATTAATCATATTACTTAAGAACTCCCACTTAGACAGACATCCCTCTAATCTTCTAAGTGATCACGTGATCCATATCAACTAAACCATGTCCGATCATCACGTGAGTTGGAGTAGTTTCAATGGTGAACATCACTATGTTGATCATATCTACTATATGATTCACGCTCGACCTTTCGGTCTCCAGTGTTCCGAGGCCATATCTGCATATGCTAGGCTCATCAAGTTTAACCCGAGTATTCCGCGTGTGCAAAACTGGCTTGCACCCGTTGTATGTGAACGTAGAGCTTATCACACCCGATCATCACGTGGTGTCTCGGCATGACGAACTGTCGCAACGGTGCATACTCAGGGAGAACACTTATACCTTGAAATTTAGTGAGAGATCATCTTAAAATGCTACCGTCGAACTAAGCAAAATAAGATGCATAAAGGATAAACATCACATGCAATCAAAATATGTGACATGATATGGCCATGATCATCTTGCGCCTTTGATCTCCATCTCCAAAGTACCGTCATGATCTCTATCGTCACCGGCATGACACCATGATCTCCATCATCTTGATCTCTATCAATGTGTCATCATATGGTCGTCTCGTCAACTATTGCTCTTGCAACTATTGCTATCGCATAGCGATAAAGTAAAGCAATTATTTGGCGCTTGCTTCTTATGCAATAAAGAGACAACCATAAGGCTCCTGCAAGTTGCCGATAACTTCAACAAAACATGATCATCTCATACAACAATTTATATCTCGTCACGTCTTGACCATATCACATCACAATATGCCCCGCCAAAACAAGTTAGGCGTCATCTACTTTGTTGTTGCAAGTTTTACATGGCTTCTACGGGCTGAGCAAGAACCGTTTTTACCTACGCAACAAACCACAATGATATTTCATCAAGTTAGTGCCGTTTTAACCTTCAACAAGGACCGGGTGTAGTCACACTCGGTTCAACTAAAGTTGGAGAAACTGACACCCGCCAGCCACCGGTGTGCAAAGCACGTCGGTAGAACGAGTCTAACGTAAGCGTACGCGTAATGTCGGTCCGGGCCGCTTCATCCAACAATACCACCGAACCAAAGTATGACATGCTGGTAAGCAGTATGACTTGTATCGCCCACAACTCGTTTGTGTTCTACTCATGCATATAACATCTACGTAGAAAGCTGGCTCTGATACCACTGTTAGGGAACGTAGTAATTTCAAAAAAATTCCTACGCACACACAGGATCATGGCGATGCATAGCAATGAGAGGGGAGAGTGTATCGACATACCCTCATAGACCGAAAGCGGAAGCGTTAGCACAATGCGGTGGATGTAGTCGTATGTCTTCATGATCCGACCGATCCAAGTACCGAACACATGGCACCTCCGAGTTCAGCACACGTTCAGCTCGATGACGTCCCACGAACTCCGATCCAGCAGAGCTTCACAGGAGAGTTTTGTCAGCATGACAGTGTGATGACGGTGATGATGATGCTACCGACGCAGGGCTTCGCCTAAGCACAGCTACAATATGATCGAGGTGGATTATGGTGGAGGGGGGCACCGCACACGGTTGGGAGAGATCAACAGATCAACTTGTGTGTTCTAGGGTGCCCCCCTTGCCACCGTATATAAAGGAGCAAGGGGGGAGGCGCGCCAGGAGGAGGAGTCCTCCTCCTAGTAGGAGTAGGACTCCCCTTTCTTCCTACTCCTACTAGGAGGAGGAAAGGAAGGAGGAGAGGGAGGAAAAGAAGGAAAGGGGGCCGCCCCCCTAGTCCAATTCGGTTTGGGCTAGGGGGCCCGCGTGCCCTGCCTCCTCTCTCCCACCACTTGGCCCATGTGGCTCATTACTTCTTCCTCATATTCCCGTAAGTCCCCGGTACCCCAAAAAATACCTGAATCACTCGGAACCTTTCCGATGTCCGAATATAGTCGTCCAATATATCGATCTTTACGTCTCGACCGTTTCGAGACTCCTCATCATGTCCCCGATCTCATCCAGGACTCCGAACTACCTTCGGTACATCAAATCACATAAACTCATAATACCGACCGTCACCGAACGTTAAGCGTGCGGACCCTATGGGTTCGAGAACTATGTAGACATGACCGAGACACGTCTTCGGTCAATAACCAATAGCGGAACTTGGATGTTCATATTGGCTCCTACATATTCTACGAAGATCTTTATCGGTCAAACCGCATAACAACATACGCTGTTCCCTTTGTCATCGGTATGTTACTTGCCCGAGATTCGATCGTCGGTATCTCAATACCTAGTTCAATCTCATTACCAACAAGTCTCTTTACTCATTCCGTAATGCATCATCCTGCAACTAACTCATTAGTTACATCGCTTGCAAGGCTTATAGTGATGTGCATTACCAGGAGGGCCCAGAGATACCTCTCCGACAATCGTAGTGACAAATCCTAATCTTGATTTATGCCAACTCAACAAGTACCATCGGGGACACCTGTAGAGCACCTTTATAATCACCCAGTTACGTTGTGATGTTTGGTAGCACACAAAGTGTTCCTCTGGTAATCGGGAGTTGCATAATCTCATAGTCATAGGAACATGTATAAGTCATGAAGAAAGCAATAGCAGTAAACTAAATGATCAAATGCTAAGCTAACGGAATGGGTCAAGTCAATCACGTCATTCTCCTAATGATGTGATCCCGTTTATCAAATGACAACTCATGTCTATGGTTAGGAAACATAACTGTAACGCCCTCGATGCGGCTATATCTCCCACGTGTCGAAGCACGACTTAGAGGCATAACCGCATTGAAATCAATGTCGCAAGTGAGGTAATCTTCACACAACCCATGTAATACATAAGGGAAAGAATTACATAGTTGGCTTACAATCGCCACTTCACACAAATACATGAATAAAGCATTACATCAACCAGATACAATCAAGGTCCGACTACGGAACCCAAAATAAACAAGACTACCCCAAATGCTACACAAATCCCCGATCGTCCCCAAGCGGGCTCCACTATTGATCAACTAGAACGAAAGAACACAAAGGACACGATCTTCATCGAGCTCCGCCTTGAGCTCGGTTGCGTCATCTGCACGGTTCAACGGCACCTTCAAGCCGGTTTTGGAAGTATCTGTGAGTCACGGGGACTCAGCAATCTCACACCCTCGTGATCAAGACTATTTAAGCTTATGGGTAAGGTAAAGGTATGAAGTGGAGCTGCAGCAAGCGACTAGCATATTTGGTGGCTAAACATACGCAAATGAGAGCGAGAAGAGAAGGCAAAAGCACGGTAGAACAACTATGATCAAGAAGTGATCCTAGAACAACCTACGTCAAGCATAACTCCAACACCGTGTTCACTTCCCGGACTCCGCCGAGAAGAGACCATCATGGTTACACACGCGGTTGATGTATTTTAATTAAGATCAACTTCAGGTTTTCTACAACCGGGCATTAACAAATTCCCATCTGCCCATAACCGCGGGCACGTCTTTCGAAAGTTCAAACCCTGCAAGGGTGTCCCAACTTAGCCCATCACAAGCTCTCACGGTCAACAAAGGATATTCCTTCTCCCAAGACATTTCGATCAGACTCGGCATCCAGGTTACAAGACATTTCGACAATGGTAAAACATGACCAGCAAAGCCACCCAACTGTGCCGACAAATCCCGATAGGAGCTGCACATATCTCATTCTCAGGGCACACCGGATTGTCCAAACTTCCGGTAGGCCAGCCTAGAGTTGCCCCTGGTGGTCACCGGCGGCTGACAGGTTGGACCAACACTCAGAGGAGCACTGGCCCGGGGGGTTTAAAATAATGATGACCCTCGGGAGTGCGACTCCCAATGGAAAAGAAAAGGCTAGGTGGCAAATGGTAAAACCAAGGTTGGGCATTGCTGGAGGAGTTTTATTCAAGGCGGACTGTCAAGGGGTTCCCATTATAACCCAACCGCGTAAGGAACACAAAATCCGGGAACATAACACCGATATGACGGAAACTAGGGCGGCAAGAGTGGAACAAAACACCAGTCATAAGGCCGAGCCTTCCACCCTTTACCAAGTATATAGATGCATTAATTTAATAAGAGATATTGTGATATCACAACAAGTAAAAATGTTCCAACAAGGAACAACATCTCCATGTTCCAACAAGGAACAACATCTCCATGTTCCAACAAGGAACAAACTTCAATCTTCACCTGCAACTAACAACGCTATAAGAGGGGCTGAGCTAAGCGGTAACATAGCCAAACAACGGTTTGCTAGGACAAGGTGGGTTAGAGGCTTGGTTCAACAATATGGGAGGCATGATAAGCAAGTGGTAGGTATCGCAGCATAGGCATAGCAAAAGAGCGAGCAACTAAGCAAGCAAAGATAGAAGTGATTTCGAGGGTATGGTCATCTTGCCTGAGATCCCGCAAGGAAGAAGAACGAGTCCATGAAGAAGATAAACGGTCGAAGTCGAACGAATCCTCACAACACGACGTTATCGGAACCAACCCGAAGAAGCAACACCGAAAAGAAGCAAACAACCCTCAGATGCCTCCGAGACGTGACCCCGGATTTGCCTTTCCACCGGAGCTCACCCAGTTGATCCAGCAGCAGAACACATTGATGCAGTTGCTAGTCCAGAATCAGAAACAAGGTAACAACAACAGCAACCCACCACCACCACCACCTGTTGACCACTTAGCCCGTTTTCTTACGCTGAATCCGCCGGTGTTTTCCAGCAGCACCGAGCCGATAGTAGTAGATGATTGGCTCCGCAAGACAGCTAGGGAGTTGACCACAGCAGGATGCACAGATGCGGAGAAGGTGAAGTTTGCCGCACATCAGCTAGAAGGACCCGCAGCATCATGGTGGGAGAATTTCACAGCCACTTTCCCTGTCGACACTATCACATGGGACCAGTTTCAGCAGGCTTTTCGTACTGCACATGTTTCAGCAGGAGCTATGGCCATGAAGAAGCGTGAGTTTCGCAACTTGCACCAAGGAGGACGGACAGTTGGCCAGTATGCGGAGGATTTTAGTAAGTTAGCACATTATGCACCAGATGACGTCGCTACGGATGCAACTAAGCAGGAGAAGTTTGTGGAAGGACTGAATGATGAGTTGAGCATGCAGTTGATGGTAGCCACCTTCAACAACTACCAGGAGTTGGTAGATCGTGCTCTTATGATTGAAGGGAAGCAGCAGCAAATTGAGAATCGCAAGAGGAAGTATGGACAAGGGAAGTACAATTCAGGAGCTCAGCAGAAGCCATGTTTTACCCCTAGACCGGGAGGACATTTTCAGCATACCCATGGAGGAGGTAGCTCGCACAATCACAATGGCACCAAGAATGGTAATCGCAATGGAGGAAGCAACGGCCAGAACCGTACCAACCCATCAACACCAGCCAAGAAGGACCTAAGCCAAGTCACTTGCTTTAAGTGTCAGAAGACCGGGCATTATGCCAATGAATGCCTTGAAGGCCAAAATGGCAATGGAAGTTCTGGAAAGAAGCCGAACCCTTTCAACAGGGGATAGGTGAACCACGTTAGCGTGGAGGAGGTTGAAGCTCAGCCTGATGCAGTAATAGGTAAGTTTTTGGTTAAGTCATTTACTGCACTCATTCTTTTTGATACTGGTGCATCGCATTCATACATCTCAAGGGGATTTGTGGATAAGTATAACCTATCAACCCAAGCCCTTAGGTCACCCATGTTAGTAACCTCGCCTGGAGCAGAGTATGTGGCTAGTCTATGGTGTGATCGGTTACCATTAAGGATTGGTAACTATGTTTTTCCCTCAGACCTAATAGTATTGGAATCCCAAGGATTGGATGTGATATTAGGCATGGATTGGTTATCAAAGTATGAAGGGAATATAGAATGTGCTAGTAAGTCAATTTTGCTTACCACCCCAGAAGGGAGAAGGATCAAGTATGTATCCCGACATGTGCCAAAGAGGACTCAAGTAAATTGCCTAACAGGAGTTGTACAGGAGGAAGTACCAGTGGTAAGGGATTTCCTTGATGTATTTCCAGAGGAGTTGCCAGGCATGCCACCGGATAGAGATATTGAGTTTTTGATTGAGCTATTGCCAGGCACAGGGCCAATATCAAAGAGACCATATAGGATGCCAGCAAAGGATTTGGTGGAAATTAAGAAGCAGATTAAGGAGTTACTGGATAAAGGATATATTCGCCCAAGTTCTTCACCTTGGGGATCACCAGTATTTCTAGTGGAGAAGAAGGATGGATCGTTAAGGATGGTTGTTGATTATCGAGGATTGAATGGAGTAACGATCAAGAACAAGTACCCACTATCGATGATCAATGATCTGTTCGATCGATTGCAAGGAGCTAAGGTATTTTCCAAGATCGATCTGCGATCAGGATACCACCAGTTGAAGATTCAAGAACAGGATATTCCGAAGATAGCTTTTACCACCAGGTATGGGCTGTATGAGTGTACCGTTATGTCATTTGGTCTGACTAACGCACCTGCCTATTTTATGAACATGATGAACAAAGTGTTTATGGAGTTTTTGGATAAGTTCGTCGTAGTGTTCATTGATGATATCCTGGTTTATTCGAAGAATGAAGAGGAACATAAGGAGCATTTGCATTTGGTACTTGGAAAGCTCAGAGAACATCAATTATATGCCAAGTTCAGCAAATGTGAGTTTTGGTTGAAGGAAGTAGGATTCCTCGGACAAGTTATATCTGGAGAAGGTATAGCAGTTGATCCCACTAAAGTTGAAACCATGACCAAGTGGGAAGCCCCAACAACAGTTGGAGAGATCCGGAGTTTTCTTGGACTCGCAGGATACTACTGGAGATTTATTGAGAATTTCTCAAAGATTGAGAAGCCTATGACAGAGTTGTTAAAGAAGGATACCAAGTTCATATGGACAGAGGAATGTGAGGCTAGTTTCCAGGAGTTGAAGAAACGCTTGGTTACCTCACCAGTGTTGATTTTGCCAGACCAGACCAAAGATTATGAGGTGTATTGCGACGCTTCACATCAAGGACTTGGAGCAGTGCTTATGTAGGAAGGGAGAGTTGTTTCATATGCCTCAAGACAACTGAAACCTCATGAGTTGAATTATGTCACGCATGATTTGGAGTTTGCAGCCGTAGTGCATGCACTAAAAACATGGAGACATTTCCTCATTGGAAATCATTGTGAGGTGTACACGGGTCATAAGAGTTTGAAGTACATTTTCACCCAGAAGGAGTTGAATCTCAGACAAAGGAGATGGTTGGAGCTTATCAAGGATTATGATATGAAATTGCATTATCACCCCGAAAAGGCTAATGTAGTAGCTGACACATTAAGCCGTAAGAGCCATGTCAATACCTTAATGACGGGAGGAATACCCAAGGAGTTAGTAGAAAATCTTCGTGAACTATGTGTGGAAATAGTTCCGAGAGGCTATGTAGCAGCATTGGAGATTCAGTCAACTTTGATGGATAGAATCAGGGAAGCTCAGAAAACTGACAAAGAGATTGCCACTATAAAGGAGAAACTGAGCAAAGGAAAAGCTAAAGGATTTCGTGAGGATGAGCACAACACCCTATGGTTTGAAGACCGTGTTTATGTGCCCAATGACCCGGAGATTAGGAAGTTGATTTTGCAAGAGGCACACGATTCACCGAGGAAATACCAAGATGTATTTGGATTTGAAGGATATTTTCTGGTGGACTGGAATGAAGAAGGATATTGCGGAGTATGTAGCAGTTTGTGATGTATGTCAGAGAGTAAAGGCATAGCATCAGAAGCCAGCAGGATTGTTACAACCATTGCCGATACCCGAATGAAAGTGGGATAAGCTAGGCATGGATTTTATCACGGGATTACCCAGGACTCGTTCAGGCTATGACTCGATTTGGGTTGTAGTTGATCGATTGACGAAAGTAGCTCATTTCATCCCAGTAAAGACCACTTACACCAGTGCTAAGTTGGCAAAGATATACATGACCAGGATCGTATGTCTGCATGGAGTTCCAAGGAGTATCGTATCAGATAGAGGAACCCAATTTACCTCAAAGTTCTGGAAGCAGTTGCACGAAACTTTGGGTATCAGGCTAGAATTCAGTACAGCTTTTCATCCATAGACAGATGGACAGACTGAGAGAGTCAATAAGATTTTGGAAGATATGCTGAGAGCTTGTGCGCTAGATTACGGATCTAGTTGGGACGATAATTTGCCATATGCAGAGTTCTCTTACAACAACAGTTATCAAACCAGTTTGAAGATGGCCCCTTTCGAAGCCTTGTATGGAAGAAGGTGCAGGACACCGTTATCGTGGGACGAAGTTGGAGACCGCCAGTTGTTTGGACCTGACTTGATTAAAGAGTCTGAACAGAAGGTGAAGTTGATTCGCGATAGGCTCAAGGTAGCCCAGTCCAGACAGAAGAGTTATGCGGATTCTAAACGCAAGGAGACAGTTTACGAAGTCGGAGATAGAGCTTATCTTCGAGTATCTCCACTTCGGGGAACAAAGCGTTTTGGAGTTAAAGGGAAGTTAGCACCACGATTTGTAGGACCATATCGAGTTTTGGAACGTATGGGAGAGGTGGCCTACAAGTTCGAATTGCCCAAAGGATTGTCAGGAGTTCATTATGTGTTCCACGTTTCCTAGTTAAAGAAATGTCACGCGGAGATGGCTGACATACCTTTGAGAGACACAGTGCCATTGGAAACAATTCAGTTAGATAACGATTTGACCTACGAGGAGAAGCCAATTAACATCCTCGAGTTTGCCAACCGAGTTACCCGCAGCAAGGTTATCAAGTTTTGCAAAGTTAAGTGGAGCCACCACATAGAGGATGAAGCCACCTGGGAGCGAGAGGAAGATTTGCTCAAGGACCACCCTCACCTATTTTCTAGCCAACCCGAATCTCGAGGGCGAGATTCATCTTAAGGGGGGGTAGGTTTGTAACATCCCAAATTTCCAATTTGGAATGTTATACATTAGATCATCATTGCATATCATATTTTATTTTGCATTTCGGTTGATCCTAGAAATTCTACGCAACTCAATGACCCACGGAGAGAGTTGGGGATTTCCTTATTTTCATATTTGAGTTCTCTCAAATTTTGAGAATAGGATCATTTGATTTGATTTATTTTATCATCAATTATTTCTATTACAAAAATATGAGAGAGGGAATAAAATGACTTTCCCAAAATAAAGAAATATTGAGGATTTAATAATAAAATCAAATAAGTTTTTTTCGGAGTTTTTCGGTGTTTTATTTGAATTTAGGAAAAATGTGCGTCTTTAAAAATTGCATTTAGGTCCCAAATAAATGTTCACCTTGTGCAGCTTGATTTTAGAAGCCCGTGAAAATTTATTTCGGAATTTTTGGAGTCCGTTTAGTATTTCTTTTTATTTTTCTTCCGAGCGGAATAATAAAAAAACGAACCGACCTACGGGCCGTGTCCGGATAGGACTCCGGCCCGAGGTGGCCTTTAAAAGCCGGCCCAGCCCCCCCGGGAGAAACCCTAGCCGCCCGCCACAACCGCCCGCTCCCGCCCCGCGCCGCCGCCGCTGCCGCCGCCGCCCCGCGCGCCGCCGCCACCGGACACCGCCGCCGCCGAGGTTCGCCGCGCCTCGACTTCCATGCCATCGGTTTTTTTTAAAAAATAGATTGGTTTTCGTCGGATTTTTCCGTCGGTTTTTTTAGATTCGTTTTTTTAAATAGATCGGTTTTTCTGGTTTATTTAAATAGCGAGCATTCGTCCGTTCGTTCGTTCTAGCAAGCGTTCGTCTTTTTTTCTTTTTCTCGGATTAAATCCGTGATTTTTCTGATCGTGATTCCTGATCCGATTTTCATTTTAGTATAACTTTTCGCTCGTTTATCGGAATCAGGCGATTCAAGCGCCTAGAGTTTCGTCTTGAAACCCTCTATCCGTTTAACCAACTTAAACAAGATTTTGCTAATGTAAAATTTTCCCTAGATCCATATTACTAGAACGAAGTGTTTTCTTTCGATCTTTGACTTTCGTTGCTTCGTTCGATTTGATTCTTTTTGCCAACCGGAGTTCTTAAGTTGAACCTTATAGTTAGATCTCTTATTTGAGTTTTACCCGTGCATTAGATGAGTACTTATTGTATGCTTGTTGTTTGTCTGCGATAGAATACCCGGAGTGCGCCGCCTGTTACTTCGAATCGTTAGGTTTCGCGGATCATCAGCAAGGCAAGTAACACTTTGATCATACCCTTTCTACTACCTAGTTTTATTGCATTAGATCAAACCTCACACATTGCATGATTAGGATCTAATTAAATTGTGGGATGGGAAGTAGATGAGGTAGTACCTATTACCTATTTATTATCAAACCTTTGGGAGTTACTTCTACGTTTACTTATTATGCCATGCTATGCTAGTAGACGTGGATTTGGTGAGTGATATCCATGACAGATGTGAGATTGTTAATTAATGGTTTATCTAAGGTGGCAACTTAAACACACATCTGGGTGGATTGAGGCACCTGGGTATTCCAGGACTTGCCTGTTTTCTTTTGGACCGCCACCCAGGCTCAAAGGGATCATGAGACTATTCATACTAGAAACTTCCGTGTGCAGCCACAAGCTATTATGGGCTCTAGCATAGTTGACTAAGTCATGCGAACTCTTACAGTGGTAGACTAGCAGATGTAGGGGATTGTAGGTGGTACGGTCTACCCGATCGTAAGGTGCTAGCGCTTCTGAAAGACTATGTCTCGGTCATCCGTCTTCTCAAACACCATGTAGTGCGAGAAACCAAACGGAGGCGATCGAGTCTTGTGGGAAAAGTGCGCAAACCTCTGCAGAGTGTAATAAACTAATCATGGTTAGCCGTGTCCCCGGTTATGGACATCTTGAGTATCTAGTACTTGGATTATCATGTGAATCTCAACATGTTACTCTAAATTAATTTTGTTGGGTTATGTTAAATGATGATGCTTAATTGGGATTGAGAATTCTGTCAACCATTCTCAATGTTTAACAACTACCATGATAGTTAAATAAAATTTATTCCTTTGAAGTAGGGAAAAATTGGCTTTACGCAAAATTGTAACCATAGAGCTTTCCACCAGCCAAATATGCATATAGTATAGCTGTTTCATTCCATTACTCTCTATGTGTTACATTGCCAGCACATTCCATGTGCTGACCCGTTTTGGGCTGCAACGTTAATGTTGCAGACTTTTCAAATGACAATTAAGGAGTTTTAGGTCGTGGTTCTATACTCAGTGATGCCGTTGGAGTTGATGGACTCACTTTCTTCCAAGCCTTCTGCTGTTATCGTTATTAGATGGCCTTAAGCCATATTTATTGTAATAAGTTCTCTTATGAGACACTTGATGTAATAAGTGTGTGATTGCTACTCTGCTATAAATCCTCCGAGTATTGTGTGGTGTCAGCATTACTGATCCAGGGATGACACCGGAGCATAGAGATCAGACTATTTGAGGTCTGGTCGCTACACTTATGCCTCTCCCTCATATAAAATTGCAATAATGATTAC
Source organism: Triticum urartu (assembly GCF_056163025.1). Lineage (NCBI taxonomy): Eukaryota > Viridiplantae > Streptophyta > Magnoliopsida > Poales > Poaceae > Triticum > Triticum urartu. The sequence goes on from NC_141877.1 coordinate 279,953,156, forward strand.
CGATCTAGTTATCGATTGCCTAGGGACACATAACTTTCTTGTGACAAAAAGCTCTCTACTAAAACTAACTTAGTTGTGTATTTATCTAAAAAGCCCCTAGTTTTTATTTATGTGCTCTTTATTATCTTGCAAACCTATCCTGCAACACATACAAAGTACTTCTAGTTTCATACATGTTCTAGGTAAAGCGAACATTACGCGTGCATAGAGTTGTATCGGTGGTCGATTGAACTTGAGGGAATATTTGTTCTACCTTTAGCTCCTCGTTTGGTTCGACACTCTTACTTATTGAAAGAGGCTACAATTGATCCCCTATACTTGTGGGTTATCAATCTCATAGACTGTAAGCGGAAGCATTTGACAACGCGGTTGATATAGTCTAACTTCTTCGTGTTCCAACCGATCGAGCACCAAACGTACGGCACCTCCGCGTTCAACACACGTTCAGCTCGGCGACGTCCTCCGCCTTCTTGATCCAGTAAGACAGCGAGGTAGTGGATGAGTTCCGGCAACACGGCGGCATGGTGACGGTGATGGTTAAGCTATCTCTGCAGGGCTTCGCCTAAGCACTACGAAAATATGACCGGAGGTGTAAACTGTGGAGGGGGCGCCGCACACGGCTAAGGGATTGTTGTGCTTGTGCTAGGCGCCCCCCCCCACATATATATATATATATATATATATATGGGAGGGAGAGGTGAGATGCCAAGGGGTGGCCCAAGTAGGTCTGAATCCTACTAGGGCTCCTACTTTGTCGGAGGGGGGAAGTAAAGGCGGGAGAGGAAGGAAGGGGGAGGCCAAATCCCCCCCTTTCCTTTCCCCACTTGGGAGGCTGCCATGGGGGGTGCGCCAGCCCCTTGTGGGCTGGTGTTCTCCCCTCTTATGGCCCAATTGGCCCACTAACCTCCCGGGGGTGTCCAGTACCCCCTCCGGTACTCCGATGATCACACGGTATACCCCTAGACACTTCCGGTGTCCGAATACCATCGTCCTATATATCAATCTTTACCTCTCGACCATTTCGAGACTCCTCATCATGTCCGTGATCACATACGGGACTCCGAGCAACATTCGGTCACCAAATCATATAACACTATATCGTCAACGAACATTAAGCGTGCGGACCCTACAGGTTCGAGCACTATGTAGACATGACCGAGACACCTCTCCAGTCAATAGCCAATAGCGGAACCTGGATGCCAATATTGGCTCCTACATATTCTACGAAGATCTTTATCAGTCCAACCGTTATGACAACATACGTAATTCCCTTTGTCCATCGGTATGTTACTTGCCCGAGATTCGATCGTCGGTATCTTCATACCTAGTTCAATCTTGTCACCAGCAAGTCTCTTTACTTGTTCCGTAATACATCATCCTACAACTAACTCATTAGTCACTTTGCTTGCAAGGCTTCTTATGATGTGTATTACCGAGAGGGCCCAGAGATACCTCTCTGATACTCAGAGTGACAAATCCTAATCTCGATCTATGCCAACTCAACAGACACCTTTAGAGATACCTCTAGAGCATCTTTATGATCATCCTGCAACTGGTCTCATGTGCGTGGACATGTAAGGTTTGTCCGGGCCACTTCATCCCACAATACCGCCGAATCAAAATAGAACGTTGGTGGTAAGCAGTATGACTATCATCACCCATAACTCTTTGTGTTCTACTCGTGCATGTCATGTATGAATAGACCTGGCTCTGATACCACTATTGGGAAACGTTGCATGGCAAACAAAAAATCTACTCACACACAATGAGCTATCCATGCATGGATATGCATAGAAACGAGAGGGGAGAGTGTGTCTACCTACCCTCGTAGACCGTAAGAGGAAGCGGTTCACAATGCGGTTGATGTAGTGGAACTTTCTTCGTGCTCCAACCGATCTAGTACCGAACGCACGACACCTCCGTGTTCTGTACATGTTCAGCACGGTGACGTTCTCCACCTTCTTGATCTAGCAAGACAGCGAGGAAGTAGATGAGTTCTGATAGCATGACGGCGTGGTGACGGTGATGGTGATGTGATCTCCGCACACAACTAAGACAATGTTGTGTCCCTGTGTGGCGCCCCCTCCCCATATATATATATATATAGGTGGGAGGGGGAGGGGAGGCAGCCAGGGTGCACCCCAAGGGGCTGGCCGCCGGTGTAACACCCCGGATGTAACTTGCCATATTTGTACTCCGACTCTTGCCATTTTTGGCTTTAAGTTATGAGATTTCCCTTCGTGGTTGGGGTTTTCCTTCATTTTGCTTGTTGTTCATGTCATGCATTTCATATCATGTCATCATGTGCATCTCACTTGCATACGTGTTCGTCTCATGCATCCGAGCTTTTTCCCCGTTGTCCGTTTTGCAATCCGACACTCCTACGTGCATCGGCGCCCCCTTTTGTCTCTTTTTGTGTTCGGGGGTTAAACATTCTCGGAATGGATCGAGATTTGCCAAGCGGCCTTGGTACACCACCGGTAGACCACCTGTCAAATTTCATGTCATTTGGAGTAGGTTTGAAACTCCAACGGTTAACCAGGGAACCGTAAAGGCCCCGTGTGTGTTGCAGCCCAACACCCCTCCAAACGGCCCAATAACCCTTCCAAACCCCTCCCATGTCCTCTGTCGTCGGATCACGATCGCATGGTCAAAAACTACACTCCATTTGGACACTCCTACCTCCTCCTAGCTATAAATATGTGCACTCCTCCGAATTTTCGAGTCCAAACCCTAGCCCCGCTCCCTCTCCGCCGCCGGACGTGTCCGCTGGTGCCAGACACGTCCACCGCCACCGCCCGCAGCCAACCGGGGTGCGCCACCTATCCCTGGCCACCGCCCCGCCGCTAGGCCCTCTCGGGCCCATCGCCGGCCCTCCCAGCCCAGGTCGCACGCGCCGCCACCTCCCGCGTCGTCCCCGCGCGCCGCCCGGCCAAGCTCGTCCCCGCCGCCCTGCTCCTCCGCGCCGCCCGCCGCCATCGGAGCCGGCCACGTCCACCGTGATGGGAGCTCGCCGGCACCCACCGCCCGCGCCCACTGCGAGGCCCGTCACCTCTACCTCGACGCCACACCTTCAAGCCACTCCGGCGCCGTCCCCGGCCATCTCCGGCGAACCCTCCTCGTCCGCAAGCGCCGGCTTCCGCCGTGACCTCCATCTCCGGTGATCCTCGGACTCCGTGCCAGATCTAGATCTGACGAGGTTGACCCCCATTTTTCGTCTAAGTCCCTGATATTTTTGCATTCTGGTGCTATGTTCATCATGCCATAACTCTGTGTCCGTAGCTCTGTTTCATGTGCATGATATATCAAAATGTTCATCATGATGTGCTCTTCATTTCATTCCATTGTGGCATTCTAGTTTGACATCTTGATGCCCAAATCACTGATGCAAGAGTGCTATAAAATGTTTTCTCCTGTTGCTTAGCAGATTATGAGCATTTGTCATTTTTGTCACATTTGTTGTGTGCTTCATATGAACATGAGCTCTACATGTGTTTTGGTCTATGTCATGCCATATTTACAGGGGTGCTTGCCATGTATTTTTGTGATCTTTTTTGTGACTAGCACAAGCATGCAGAGTAGCCTTCGTGATATTGTTGATTTTAGGGACTTAGGATTTTGCTAAGTCCTTGCTCTGCTGTTATTTTTATGCCATGTATCTATGATGCTACAGTGAGATCCATGCTTGTTTTGAGTTGCTTAAGTAAGGATGATTTGGACATATTATTATGCTCTATCCATCCATGTCCCTTTTGCAATTATGGAGTGCCCTCGCATGTCTTAATCTTGCTCTACTTTTGCTATAAAATGTTCCTGGCAGATTGTTTACGTGTTAAGCAATTTTGCCATGGTTGTTGTAGTTGATCCATGCATGCTATGAACTTGCTCTTGCCATGGTTAGCTTCTTGAACATGTATTCTTATTGATTCTATGCTTATATTGTCATGCAATGCCTTGTGGTGAGTGAATAGAGCTCGCAAAGATGCCTTCATAATTCTGTTTATGCCATGCTCTGTTTTCTGCTAAGTCTGAATCTGTTAACGAAACTTGCTATGTTTACAAGGGTGCCATCATATTTTCTGTGCCTTTTTGGCTCTTAGGAAGTAAGGGACTTTGTTCTATGCTTTGAGTAGATTCATGCTGTGCTTTTGTTTGCTATGATCTGTTCCTGTAGCGTGTTGTTAGCTTGCTCTAAACATGGCTTCCTGATGTTAATTCCTGGCATGTTAGTATTTTCATTAAGTCTGTGAAGATGATATCTTTTGCACTTTTTCCATGCTTGTTTGAACCTGTTTTAGTGTGATTTAGCCGTAGCTCAGTGTTCATGTTTTGTCAAGCATCTTGAGTAGATCACTGACATATGCTTTATTGCTATGTTGGAGTGCAGTAGCTTAGTTTCTTATTGCATTATAGATGGCATCGTGCTGTTAATCGTAGAATTGTGCCATTCTTATTTTGCTTGCCATTTGCAAACCGTGCATCCGATTCCGGTGATCTTTATATCGATTTCGACCAAAATCATCTCATCTTTCCAGCGGCACACTTGGTTTGCCAAGTTGATGCCTTTATCATTCCTTTCCTTCTGGAGCACGCATATGCATTGCATATCACATCCCGCATGTCATGCCATGTTTTGCATCATGTTGTTTGTGCATTGCACCATGATTGATTGTTGGTACTTTTGCTTGTGTTCTTGCTTTGGGTAGATCTGGGAGACGAGTACATGATCTAGGAACCTGTTGAGTACGCTAACGAGGAGCAAGCTTTCATCAACACTGAAAACTTTGCAGGCAAGATGACCATACCCTCAAAATCACTTCTATCTTCGCTTGCTAGTTGTTCGCTCTATTGCCATGCCGCGATACCTACCACTTGCTTTATCATGCCTCCCATATTGCCATGTCAAGCCTCTAACCCACCTTTCCTAGCAAATCGTTGTTTGGCTATGTTATCGCTTTTGCTCAGCCCCTCTTATAGTGTTGCTAGTTGCAGGTGAAGATGAAGTTTGTTCCATGTTGGAACATGGATATTGTTGGGATATAATTATTATCTCTTATTTACTTTAATGCATCTATATACTTGGTAAAGGGTGGAAGGCTCGGCCTTATGCCTGGTGTTTTGTTCCACTCTTGCCGCCCTAGTTTCCGTCATACCGGTGTTATGTTCCTTGATTTTGCGTTCCTTACGCGGTTGGGTGTTATGGGAACCCCTTGACAGTTCGCTTTGAATAACACTCCTCCAGCAAGGCCCAACCTTGGTTTTACCATTTGCCTACCTACCACCATATACCTTCCCTTGGGTTCTGCAGACTCAAGGGTCATCTTTATGTTAACCCCCCCCCCCCGGGCTAGTGCTCCTCTGAGTGTTGGTCCGAACCAAGCCGCCTGCGGGGCCACCTCAGAGAAACTCGAGGGTTGGTTTTACTCGTAGCCTGTCTCATCTGGTGTTTCCCTGAGAACGATATATGTGCGACTCCTATCGGGATTTGTCGGCACATCGGGTGGCTTTGCTAGTCTTGTTTTACCTGTGTCGAAATGTCTTGTAACCGGGATTCCGAGAGCGATCAGGTCTTCCCGCTAGAAGGAATATCCTTCATTGACCGTGAGAGCTTGTGATGGGATAAGTTGGGACACCCCTGCAGGGTTTTGAACTTTCAAAAGCCGTGCCCGTGGTTATGGGCAGATGGGAATTTGTTAATGTCCTGTTGTAGAGAACTTGACACTTAACTTAATTAAAATGAATCAACCACGTGTGTAGCCGTGATGGTCTCTTTTCCGCGGAGTCCGGGAAGAGAACACGGTCTCGTGTTATTCTTGAATGTAAGTAGCTTCAGGATCACTTCTTGGTCACCATTAGCTTCTCGACCGTGCTTTGCTTCTCTTCTCGCTCTCTTTTGCGTAAGTTAGCCACCATATATGCTAGTGCTTGCTGCAGCTCCACCTCACTACCCTTTCCTACCTTAAGCTTAAATAGTCTTGATCTCGCGGGTGTGAGATTGCTGAGTCCCCGTGACTCACAGATACTTCCAAATAGATGCAGGTGCCGATGATGCCAGTGCAGGGGATGCTACCGAACTCAAGTGGGAGTTCGACGAGGATTCGGATCGTTACTATGTTTCTTTTCCGGATGATCAGTAGAGGAGCCCAGTTGGGGCGATCGGGGATCTAGCATTTGGGGTTGTCTTTCTTTTATTTGGTTCTGTAGTCGGACCTTGATTGTATTCTGGATGATGTATGATATATTTATGTATTGCGTGAAGTGGCGATTGTAAGGCAACTCTTTATCCCTTTCTTATTCAGTACATGGGATGTGTAAAGATTACCCCTCTTGCGACATGCCTACCATGCGGTTATGCCTCTAAGTCGTGCCCCGACACGTGGGAGATATAGCCGCATCGTGGGTGTGACAGCCGGCCCTAGGGCTCCTGCCCTCCTGCGCCCCCCTTTCCTTGTATGAAGAAGGGGGGAGGAAAGAGGGGGGAGGGAAGGAAGGGGGAGTCCTACTCCACACTTTCCTTTCCCTCACCTCTTTCATGCTCCTCCTCATAGGGCTGGCCTCTATAGGGGCGCACCAACCCCTTGTGGGCTGGTGTGTTCCCTCTCTTGGCCCATAAGGCCCATATCTTTGTTGGGGGTGCCGACTCCTTTCCGCTGACCCGATAAGTACCCGGTACCCTCCGATACACTTTCGGTGCCCGTATACCAACGTTCTATATATCAATCTTTACCTCTCGACCATTTTGAGACTGCTCATCATGTCTGTGATCTCATCTGGGACTCTAAACAACATTCGGTCACCAAATCACGTAACTCATATAACACAATATCGTCAATGAGCGTTAAGCGTGCGGACCCTACGGGTTCGAGAACTATGTAGACATGACCGAGACACCTCTCCGATCAATAACCAATAGTGGAACCTGGATGCCCATATTGGCTCTTGCATATTCTATGAAGATCTTTATCGGTCGAACCGTTATGACAACATACGTAATTCCCTTTGTCCATCGGTATGTTACTTGCCCGAGATTCGATCGCTGTATCTCTATACCTAGTTCAATCTCGTTACCGGCAAGTCTCTTTACTCGTTCCATATAACATCACCTCGTGAATAACACCTTAGTCATTTTCTTGCAAGCTTATGATGTGTATTACCGAGAGGGCCCAGAGATACCTCTCCGATACTCGGAGTGACAAATCATAATCTCGATCTATGCCAACTCAACAAACACCTTTGGAGATACCTGTAGAGCATCTTTATGATCACCCATTTACATTGTGAGGTTTGATAGAACACAAGGTATTCCCCCGGTATCCGGGAGTTGCATAATCTCATAATCGATGGAATATGTATTTGACATGAAGAAAGCAATAGCAATAAAACTGAACGATCATTATGCTAAGATAACGGATGGGTCTTGTCCATCACATCATTCTCCTAATGATGTGATCCCATTATCAAATGACAACACATGTCCATGGTTAGGAAACCCTAACCATCTTTGATCAACGAACTAGTCTAGTAGAGGCATACTAGGGACACGGTATTTGTTTATGTATTCACACATGTATTTAAGTTCCCGATCAATACAATTCTAGCATGAATAATAAAACTTTATCATGAATAAGGAAATATAAAATAACAACTTCATTATTGCCTCTAGGGCATATTTCCTTCCACAACAACTGTAACTGCTCTACCAAATCCTTGTCTTCGTCAAGCAACTGGTTCTATCACTTCACCCCTTTACATACAGTTTATCTTTGTGAAGTCATTGAATGTTGTTCTGTTTGACTTCATTGTGTGAAGTCATTCTCTCTGATTGCATATTTGGCTTCATACAATCGTCATGTTCTGATCTGTTCTACCTAGCTGCTATTAGTCTTCGTGCTTATTCTGTTATGTTTACTTGACTATGGCTTGGCTAGTGTAGTTTATCTTCTGCTGCATACGGTGTAGGTGTTATTTTCTTGCTTGTCTTCGAAGACAATTCATGTCTTGAAGACTTTCATAAAACTCGCCTATTCACCCCCCTCTAGTCGATAACTAGAACTTTCAATTGGTCTCAGAGCAAGGTGCTCCCTTGTTCTATGTGATTTGGTTTAACCACCTGGAGTTTTAGCTATGTCGACTACATGGATAATCAAGGTCTTTGCTACATGCTCCATCTTCGATGGCACTGATTACCGCTACTGGAAGAATAAGATGCGAATGCATCTTGAAGCCATTGACAACGACCTCTGGTATGTCGTCAAGACTGGAGTTCCCAAGGTCAGTGAAGGTGTCACCACTGCTGATGTCAAGAGGTTCGCGCAACTGGACTCAACTGCCAAGAACATCATCTGTGGTCATCTGACCAAAGGGCGGTATGGCCATGTGAGTGCTCTAGAATCTGCGAAGTTAGTCTGGGACTGGCTGTCCAAGGCCAATGAAGGCATCTCAACCCAGAGATACTCAAGAATTGATGTGCTTCACAATCTCTTCAACCCATTCAAAATGAATGACAATGAGAATGTCCAGCTCACTTTCGATCATCTCACTGATATCACAAATGAGCTTCGCGCACTTGGCGCCACTGAGATCACCAAGCATGAAGTCCTAAAGAAGCCATTGAGATCACTTGACAGCTCATTTTACACCCTATCATTGATGATCCAAGAATGTCCTGACTTCAAAGAACTCGGTCTGTCTGACATACTTAAGAGGCTCAACACATATGAGTTCCAGCTATCTAAGAAGAGAGATATCTATGGTCCCAATTATGGTCCTTCACGTGCTTTGAAGGAAATGTCGTTTCCTCATCCGAAGACTCTGAATGCAGTTGTGATGATCCCGAAGACTTCGGCAAAGATCTAGCAATGCTTGTGAGAAAGTTCCAAAAGTTCTCCAAGAAGAATCGCTTCAGAAAATCTTCAAGATCCAGCTCCAAGAATGCTGAAGCTTCCACTCATGAATATAAGAAGAGAACTTGCCACAAATGTAAGAACCAGGCCACTACATATCTGAATGTCCTCAATGGGACAAGGAAGCAAAGAAAAAGAAGAGCAAGGAATGCGACTCTAATGATAAGAAGAATAAGAAATCTTCAAAGTCCTCATCTGGCAAGGCTCGTGTTTTCATTGGGAAGGGAATGGATTTATAGGAGGTGTCTACTTCCGAGGAGGCGGAGGAGGAGTCTGAGGAGGAGTCTAACTCTAGTGTTGTGAGTCTGGCTCTAGCTTCAGCATTTGTCGCCAAGTCCATCTTCAACACTGAAGACAATGGTCACATCACCGACGCTGAAGCTAATGATGACGACGACTCTGCTCCCACCTACTGCTTCATGGCAAGAGGTGTAAACTCACGTGATGCTTACTTTCAAACCTCCAGTGAAGATGACTCTGAATGTGAATCCAAACCCAGCTATAAAACTCTTGCTAAAATTGCAACTGAGCAGCAAACCGCTATGGAAAAGATTCAAAAATTGCTAGATGAAAGTGATGACCTGTTGGATGAGGAAATGAATCGAACTCAGGCCTTACTCGAAGACATAAAAAATCTTTGGGTTAAGTACGAGGAACTTTAAAGTCATCATGAAACCCTCTCAGCTACTCATGAGAAGCTTTCCTATGATTATCTTCAAAGGAAGCAAGATCTAGAGAAACTGAGAGCGTCTAATGAAGATCTTTAAAAGGAAAACAATTCACTACTCACTCAACAGGTCAGTTCCGCTCAAGAAGAGTTTGTGCCACCTTCCTTAAAATGCCTTGAGTGTGATAATGCTATCTCTACTGCTGAATGTTATACTGCTTCTAAAGTTGCAATATATTCAACTGTTGATGTGGTAACTAACCCCTCTACTGAGGATACCACTACTATTGCTGGTGAGAATGCCAGGTTGAAGAGATTGCTTGAAATAGGCATGTACAAAAGCCTCAAGAGGCATCAGACTCTATGTGATGTCCTCAAGAAGCAGATTCTGAACCGAAACCCAAGGAAAGAGGGTGTTGGGTTCGAGAGGAAAATGAATGTTGATGGCTCCCATTGGAAGCCTGAGCAGTACCCCAAAACCACATGGGTTGCTGCAGAGGGCCCTTTAGTGGATCCACCCACATTATCTGGTTTCACCTGTGCTAATCCTATTATTATTGATGAGTCATTTGACTCCAACTATGTGATGGCCTGGCTTATTAGGGATGATAGACTACTCATATCAATAAGGAATTCCTTCTTTTCTGGGAGCCCATTCGGACAGAACTCCAAAATTAAGCGTGCTCAGCTTGGAGTAGTGTCAGGATGGGTGACCGACCGGGAAGTTGCTCCCGGGTGCGCACGAGTGAGGACAAAGTGCGCAGAAAAGACTAGTATTGATCTGTGGGGCCAGTCTAGATCCCGCCAGGAGTAACGACCACCGGCGGGTGTGTCCGGGGCATTACAAGTTGGTATCAGAGCCGACCCTCACGGTTACATGGATGTTTGCGGACAGGTGCGTGATCATGTTGTTCATGACGTTTGTGACCCGTCGTGGCACCCGGCATGGCACATGTACCGGACCAGATGCACAGATGTATGTGCCAAGAAGGAACGTTCCTATGGCCCGATGAGGACGTCAGTTCCTCTGAGTGGGGGTGTATGTGATGGCCTGGCTTATTAGGGATGATAGACTACTCATATCAATAAGGAATTCCTTCTTTTCCGGGAGCCCATTCGGACAGAACTCCAAAGTTAAGCGTGCTCAGCTTGGAGTAGTGTCAGGATGGGTGACCGACCACCGGCGGGTGTATCCGGGGCATTACAAACTATAAACTGTTCAAGAATCATAACGGTGAAGTGTTTGCCAGGTTTATTAGAACTAACTACAAGAATGGGCCACCTGTGAAGAAGATCTGGGTACCTAAAAGTCGCCTTGAGAAGCTTCATGTGAATGTCTTCACGACACCACATGGGAAGAAGACAAACCCCAGACCAAAGGCTTCACATGGCCCAAAGGCTTCATACAGACATAGGACCTCATATGGTCACCCTAACATGGATGTTTTGTAGGGAAACTATACTCAGACTCATGAATATGAGTGTGTTTCTTTGAACCACTATGCTCACGAATCAAAGAACTTTTCTTCATACTATTTTGAGTACTATACATCTCCTGCAAAACTATTTTCTAGAGCTTCAAAGCCAAAGTTCTCAGATGCTGCACTTAAACTCATTGCTTCTAAGCTACCCCTTCATATGTGGGTGGTTAAGAAGAATTAACTTCTCTTGCGGGGTCAGTTCTCCAGCAGAAAATCATTGACATCGGAAAACAATGTTGGGGACCTGAAAAATCTTGTTGGGCGCAAGATAAAATGTCAAAATGGTCTTACCATTTATTTCGCCCATGGTTTTTTTGATGATCGTCCTACCATATCCTCAACTACGCTTACATATGAGGAACTGTAGCGACCCGACCTCAGACGGTCAAGTCTCTGCACTCAAGTGTCATCCCTGGATCAGTATTGCTGACACACCAGTACTCGAGGATTTATAACAGAGTTCAATCACACACTTATTACATCGAACGTCTCAAAAGAGAAATGTCGGTGTACTAGAGTAGGGGTACCCTAATATCCCGAACTTGTGCATGGGCAGTCGCAGCGTCCCGCGGCAAGGCTTGCCGGGTGACCACCAAGGTCCTCCATGGTTCCTTTGGAGCCATTCAAGAACAAAGTATCCAAGTCAAGGAGACAAGACCTCGGCAAGAGGAGCTTGCCGGGAAGGCCAACAAAGGCATCTCAAGACCCCGGCAAGAGGAGCTTGTCGGGAAGGCCTACCAAGGCACTTCAAGGAACTTTCCGCGGCGCGTCACGCGTCCCGGCAAGGCCCGGTGAGCGACAAGCTCCCGGATGCGACAAGACAACGACAGCGGCAGGGCGCTTGCCGCGGCAAGCCACCACTGTGCCCGCGCTCCAGCACATCCAGCAACGTGTCGCTCTGGGACCCCTCCAGGCGTACGTGGCGGGAGGCTGTGCATCTTGCGGTGCGCGGTGGCAAGCGGCGCTGACAAGATTGCCATCGTGGCAAGCGGTGGCGTCCTTGACGGTCCCTTTTTGCACTGTTTAGGCAACACAGACGGGCATTTAATGTCCTTGTCCCCTGCCATCAGGGTTAGGTATGATACACTGTAGCAGGTAGCTGTACCTACCGCAGCACCTTTCCATTTTTACCCTTTGCCTCCGTTGCCTCCGTTGCCACCTGTTGGTGACCCCTTGAGCATATAAAAGGAGGCCCGTGTGCAACGTAGAGGGGGGTTCGAAAAACACTCACGCTCGGTCTCGTTAGCTGTTGGTGTGTACTGTAGCACTCCGCGCTCCCGAGCAAGAAATCAATACAAACCACAAAGCAGGAGTAGGGTTTTACGCATCCGTGCGGCCCGAACCTGGGTAAACCGCTCGTGTGCTTCGCCTCGATCCGCTCTTTGCACGATCTCCGCCCCCGCCGAACCGAAAGGGACCCGGTCCGCCGGTGCCATAGGTGCTCGTGGATCAGCACCCCGGCACCTTTGGCACGCCAGGTAGGGGGCGTCGAAGTTGTGTGAACCAGATCCGGCGTTCTCGCGAGCTAGATCTTCATCATCTTCATCAACATGCCGCCGAAGAAGAAGGTTTCGGAGGCGGCTGCTCCGTCCACGCCGAACCCACCATCGCCGGAGCAAACGGCTGATGGGGCAGGCGCCGGCGGAAGAACGCGCGTCGACGAGGGAGCTCACGGTGCTTCCATGTCCAAGGACAAGGCTACGCTGCCCATCGGCGGCGTAGCCGGATCCCACAACGACCGGGCGCACTCCAAGACCTCGGCGTCCGTACATGCACCGCGCCCATCTCAGGAGGCGCGGGACCGGCAGCATCATGGTACTCACGGTACCATGCGTCTGCTAGACCAAGATCGAGCTGGTTGATCTCGGAGCGCTCAAGAGCACCATGCACGTCAACATGCTGGCACGAGCGAGGAACAGTCGCCTGGACGGGATACTGCTCCTTCTAACATAGTTAGAAGTCCGAGCATATCCCGCTCCTCGCACCGTTCGCCACCACCACCCGCCACTGCAGCAGAAGCTTTGGCGCGAGCTCAACTGCTCCAAGACTACCCTCCAACGGCGGACAAGATCGACGACTGGATGGCTACCATTCAGAGTCTCATCGGCTTCACCAACGGCGACACTCAACGGCAGCCGAGCAAGTCGCAGCCGCAGCCGGTCAGCCAGGCACGAGCCGGTGGCGACAAGACCGGTGGGGGTGCAACCACTGTGCACTCTCCACCCCGAAGGCCAAGATCGCCGTCTCGCCGGATCCACCTCGACAGTGACTCCATCGCGTCATCAGATCCGCGAGCTCATCGCGATCAGCGCCAAGTTCTTCAAGAACGACAACAAGAAGACGCTCGTACTCGCATCGAGCGCCGAAGAGAAGCGCGACGTCAATTAGACCAGCGCGTTGGGCCCTCTGTCGACATGCATGCGCCAGGGGAACCAGGCGACTTGCCGTACGCGGTAGGTTGCCCTGCGTTCACTCGTGAGCTGCGGCAAGTCCAGTGGTCCAGCACGAAGAATTTCAAACCAGACGTACCAGAGAAGTACGACGGCAAGACGCATCCGTCGGAGTTCCTCAGCATCTACACTATCGTGGTGCAGGCTGCCGGGGGGCGGGACGACAAGATCCTTGCCAACTACTTCCCGCTGGTGCTCAAGCCCAACGTCAGGTCCTGGCTCATGCACTTGCCGGACAACTCCATATCCTCCTGGGCAGACCTATGCCATCAGTTTGTCGGCGCCTTTACAGGCGGCCACAAACCTCATGGCCAAGAGAGCGACCTTCATCTGCTCGCCCAGAAGTAAGGAGAGCCCCTGCGCAAGTACATTCAGAGGTTCAGCCGTGTACAGTATAACATCCCAGACGTCCACCCCGCCGCGGTCATCAGCGCATTCCATCAGAACGTGCATAACCGCAGGATGCGGGAGGAGATGGCAATGTGCAGGATCAGAGACGTCAGTGAGCTGTATGCCCTGGCCGACAAGTGTGCACGCGCTGAGGAAGGAAGGAAACTCCCCGGAGAGAAGACCGGAGCAGAAGGATCTGACAGCGAGGATGCTGCCCCGACAAAGAAAAACCGGCGGCGGAACAGGAAGAAGAAAGGCAAAGAGGTGCTAGTCGTTGAGCAGTCCGGCAACGAAGGTGGCGCCAAGAAGGCCAAAGTTGGTAGCTCCGGCAAGGAGATTGCCGCATGCGCCAACTGCCAGGCTGTGGCGGTCGCCGACAAGCAGGACGGCACCGACAAGCAGTACTGCAAGATTCACCGTACCAAGGGCCATGACCTCCAGAGCTACAAGAAAGTCGAGCAGCTTGTCCAGCAGCAAAAGGCTGAGTACGAGCGACGCGACAAGGAGAGGGCCCAAGGAGGTGCTGGAGAATCCGGCAAGAAGCGCGCTGGCCGGGGAGGACGCCGCGGCAAGGCCAAGCAGCGGCAAGGAGACAGACCTCCCCGCGGCCGCGACAACGATGAAGACGACGACGACGACGAAGACATGGATGATGTCGAGACCAGTGAGCAGGAGTTCCAGAAAGCCACAGAGGTCTTGTGCGTTGACGGTGGTGCTTCTCTGCATACTTCGCACCGCCAGCTCAAGCAGTGGGTGCGGGAAGTCAATGCAGCAGAACCACCCGTCGAATCACGCAAGCTTCTGAAATGGTCCAGCACGCCTATCATCTTTGACATTGAGGACCACCCTGATCGCACAACTGCGGTCGGGTGCTTGCCGATGTTGGTTTCACCAACTATCCGCAACCTCAAGGTCACTAAGATGCTAGTTGACGGCGGGGCCGGCTTGAACCTGATCTCCTCCGCTGTACTCCAAAAACTCCAGATCCCTGACAGCGAGCTTGAAGAGACCGGCACATTCCAAGGAATCAATCCGGGAAGGAGCAAGCCGAAGGGGAAGGTCATGTTGCCAGTTACATTTGGCAGCGAGCTAAACTTCAGGACTGAGAGGGTCACTTTTGACGTTGCCGATATTCCATTACCTTAAAATGGGATACTTGGCCGTCCAGCACTCGCCAAGTTCATGGCAGCCTCTCACTACGCATATAACATGCTGAAGATGCCAGGCCCGATAAGCGTCAGCTCTGTCCCCGGCGACAAGAAGGATGCTCTTATCTGTGCCGACAAGATCTACCGGGAAGCAGCAGCCGCAGCAGATCACAAGTCACTTGCCGCTGAAGCTCCCGGGGGGAAGAAGAAGACCAAGTCCGGCAAGAGTTCTGATGCCCACTCCGGCAAGCGCACCTCTTCGGAGTGCTGCGCTGCCGTCGAGGACGCACCATCGAGCTCCACGGGCAAGTGTAAGAAGACGATGGCAGCTCCGCCAGAGACGAAAAAGGTGTTCGCCAAGGAGGACGGCACTGGTGGTACCTTCACCATCAGTGGCACTCTCGACCCTAAATAGGAAAGCGCGCTCATTGCTTTCCTGCGGGCGAATGTCGACGTGTTTGCATGGCAACCGTCTGACATCCCCGGTGTTCCCAGGAAATTAATTGAGCACCACCTTACCGTTTGTCCTCATGCGCGGCCCGTCAAGCAGAAGGTCAGGAAGCAAGCAGTGGAGCGCAAAGAATTCATTGCAAAAGAGATCAAGAAGTTGGAAGCAGCAGGCCTTGTGTCAGAGGAGTGCTCCATCCTACGTGGTTGGCCAATCCTGTAGTCGTGCGCAAGGCGAACGGGAAATGGAGACTTTGTATCGATTTTACCGATGTTAACAAAGCTTGTCCCAAAGACCCATTTCCTTTGCCGCGCACTGACCAGATTGTTGACTCCACAGCCGGATGTGATTTGCTTTCATTTCTTGACGCATACTTAGGATATCATCAGATCTTCATGGCAGAGGAGGATGAGGAGAAGACCGCATTTATTACTCCATGTGGCACGTACTGTTTCATACGGATGCCTTTCGGATTAAAAAATGCTGGTTCAACATTTGCAAGAGTAGTCCATGTCGCTCTCGAACCACAAATACACAGAAATGTGGAGGCCTACATGGATGACATAGTGGTCAAGAGCAAGGACAGAGCAACTCTGATTCAAGATTTAGACGAGACCCTTGCAAATCTGCGCAAGATCAGCCTCAAGCTCAACCCAGAGAAGTGTGTGTTTGGAGTCCCCTCCGGCAAGCTTCTCGGGTTCTTCGTGTCTCAGCGGGGGATTGAAGCCAATCCCGACAAAATCAAGGCCATTGAGCAGATTGAAGCACCAAAGCGCGTCAAGGATGTACAAAGACTTGCCAGTTGTGTGGCTGCTCTCAGCAGGTTTATCTCTAGGTCTACTGAGCGCGCCCTGCCATTTTTCAAATTATTGAAAAAGGCAGGTCCAATGAAATGGACTCCGGAAGCAGAGGCTGCGCTGCAAGACTTGAAGAGATACCTGTCCTCCCCTCCAATACTTGTCGCACCTAAGCCACAAGAGAAGTTGTTGCTGTATATAGCGGCAACCAATCAAGTGGTTAGTGCTGCGTTAGTAGCAGAGAGGGAGGCAGATGACGAGCCAGCAACGACGGCAAGCGCATCCAGCGACAAGCAAGGGGCTTCCCCGGCAAGCTCTGGTCCCGACAAAGATGAATCTACGCAGATGCACGAGGAGATACAGAAGAAAATGGTGCAGCGCCCAGTTTACTTTGTCAGTTCCCTTCTACAGGGGGCTAGGTCAAGGTACTCTGGCGTGCAGATATTGCTTTTCGGCCTTCTCATGGCCTCGAGAAAGCTGCGCCATTACTTCCAAGCACATGAGATCACAGTTGTCACTCGCTTTTTGCTGAAGAGGATACTACAGAATCCAGAAGCAACAGGCAGGATCGTTGAGTGGGCACTGGAACTGTCAAGCTTTGGCCTCAAGTTTGAGAGCACTTCAACTATTCAGAGCAGAGCATTGGCAGAATTTATAGCAGAATGGACGCCAACACCAGATGAAGAGATTCCAGAAACAAGCATCCCCGTCAAGGAAGCAAGCAAAGAGTGGTTGATGTACTTTGATGGTGCCTTTTCGCTGCAAGGCGCCGGCGCTGGCGTGCTGCTTGTCGCACCCGCCGGAGAGCACCTCAAGTACGTAGTCCAGATGCACTTTCCCAAGGAGCAAGCAACAAACAATACTGCAGAGTATGAAGGCTTGCTTGCCGGTCTCAGGATCGCGGCAGACCTTGGGATCAAGAAGCTCATTGTCAGGGGTGACTCGTAGCTTGTCGTCCGTCAAGTAAACAAGAGTTATCAGAGTCCATTGATGGAATCTTACATCGACGAAGTGAGAAAGCTAGAAGAGCGCTTTGACGGCCTACAAATGGAACATGTTCCAAGAGCTCAGAACGCCATTGCCGATGGCCTGTCAAAGTGCGCCGCACTTAAGTTACCTGTGGAACTAGGGACCTTTGTGCTCAAGCTGACTCAACCGTCCGTAACGCCACCGACTGGACAGAGCAAGAAGAGGAAGTTGATTTCTGGTGACTATTTGCCGGCAGAGCTTCCCGAAGCCGCCGCCAAGAAGGTACCCAAGATCAACGCCAAGAGCGCTGAGGAGCAGTCTGCTCCGGCAAGCCCTAGGGTTTGTTCCGTTGAAGCAGAAGCTCCCGGCAAGTTTTGCTCCGGCAAGCTTGCCGGGGAACATCAAGCTCCGGCAGAGCCGCAGGTTCTCGCCGTAGAAGCGGACATTCCTGCAGCAACAGATTTGCCTTGCGCTGAGGAGCAATCTGCTCCGGCAAACCGTAGGGTTTGTTCCGTCGAAGCAGAGGCTCCCGACAAGTTTTGCTCCGGCAAACTTGCCGGGGAACGTCAAGCTCCGGCGGAGCCGCAGGTTCTCGCCGTGGAAGCGGATGTTCCCGCAGCAGCAAATTTGCCTTTAGTCCTTGTTGTCGAGCCACAAGCTCCAGCATGGGCACAACAGATTGTCCGTTTCCTTCAGACAGGAGAGCTTCCCGAAGAGCAAGAAGAAGCGGAAAGAGTAGCCCGGCAGTCAAGTATGTACGAGTTTGTCGACAAGACACTGTACAGAAGAAGACTCAATGGTGTGAAATTGAAGTGTATTCACCGGGAAGACGGACAAAAGCTGTTGGTAGAGATACATGGAGGCATATGTGGTCACCACATTGGCGCAAGAGCACTTATCGGCAAAGCATTCCGGCAAGGTTTCTTTTGGCCGACAGCCCTCCAGGATGCAACTGCACAAGTAACCAAGTGTGAAGCGTGCCAGTTCCATTCCAAGCAGATACACCAACCAGCTCAAGCTCTCCAGACGATCCCTTTATCCTGGCCATTTTCGGTCTGGGGGCTCGATATCCTCGGCCCCTTTCCCCGAGCAATCGGGGGCTTTGAGTACTTGTACGTTGCAATCGACAAGTTCACAAAGTGGCCGGAAGTGGAACCAGTGAGGAAGGTGACAGCACGGTCAGCAGTCAAGTTCTTCAAGTCGATTGTTTGCCGCTTCGGGGTCCCTAACAGGATAATCACCGACAACGGTACACAATTCACGAGCCGCACCTTCATGCAGTACGTCCAAGACCTTGGCGCCAAGGTCTGCTTCGCTTCTGTTGCTCACCCGAGAAGCAACGGTCAAGCGGAGAGGGCAAATGCTGAAGTGCTGCGCGGGCTCAAGACCAGAACTTTCGACAGGCTGCACAAGTGCGGAAGAAACTGGATCGAGGAGCTGCCGGTGGTTCTTTGGTCGATCAGAACGACGCCAAATCGAGCCACTGGCCAGACACCTTTCACTCTAGTCTATGGAGCAGGGGCAGTTCTCCCCACGGAACTCGTATACGGGTCACCTCGAGTGCTCGCTTATGATGAGCTCGAGCAAGAGCAGTTGCGACAAGATGACGCGCTGCTCCTTGAGGAAGACCGTCTTCAGGCTGCTGTGCGAGCTGCTCGCTACCAGCAAGCTTTGCGCCGCTACCATAGCCGCAAAGTTAATGCCAGAAGTCTCGAGGAAGGCGACCTTGTTCTTCGGCGTGTTCAGTCCGCCAAGAATTCCAACAAGTTGACGCCGAAGTGGGAAGGCCCTTGCCGGGTGAAACGAGTCACTAGGCCTGGCGCTGTCCGCCTTGAGACCGAGGATGGCATTCCGGAGAGCAACTCCTGGAACATTGAGCATCTTCGTAAGTTTTACCCGTAAGGCGCGGTTGCCAGAACCTGTTCCGGCAACCACCTTTTGTACAAGTCTTGCCGCTGTTGCATGTAATCCTTTGTACAAAGCCGGGCGCAGACCCCGTGCATAAGTAAAGCTCATGTGCTCCGCACATTTTGTCGATTTCATGCTTCTTATTTTTTGGCATATATGATCTGACACTTTGTGCAGCACCTACTCCACGGTAAGCAATAATGAGCCGTAAAGCTCCATATATGTATTGTCTCTTCTTTCTTTTGAAAGAAAGGTTCCCCTCGCCCACAAGTTTGCCGGGGGGGAAAGGAGAAGACGATGATATAGACCAGGCGTCGTTCAAGAAAATTTCGCCTTGCCGGGAAGCAAACAACAGAAAAGCTAAGTTTCCAAAGTTTGAGCAATCAGATTTTTTAAATTTTTAAGTTATCTCCCTTGAACAACCGCACTTTGTATGGAAAACCTGTGCGCGGAGGAACCAACTCGTAGCTAGTTGCGCCCTTACTTTGTTTCGAGTCCGCTCAACAACTTAAGCGAGCTGAAACTAGTTGCGACAAGGTTTCTTGTCGGTAGCGGCATCGCCAGCAGGCTGCTGACGTCCCGCACTCAGTGCTCGCGGCTCTGGTGCCTGCACCGGCAAGTTCCCTAAAAGAGTAGGGTAAAAAGACATACAAAGGGAGGAATCAAGTAAAGGGAATAACGTTGCAATCATTGCCTAGAGTAGAGTTATATTACAAAGATAGCTTGTCGCAGCTCTAACAGATTGTTTTCATAACATGATAAACAGCGACAAGAAAAGAAGAAACAGGCGGCCTAGTCTACGCGATCGCCTTCGATCCTCTTGATCCCGCTCACCTTGTCCACAATGGGTGCGACAAGGGCCTTGAGCGCCTCCAGATCGGCGTCCGGCGGCAGGGTCTTGAGGACGTTGGTGAAGTTGAGGCCCGGATTGCGGAAGGCCACCTTCACCAACACTTTCTGAAGAGCTCCCGCACAGATCTTGCGCGACTCGTTGGCCAGCTGCTTGGGGATCCTCTCCCGGAGTCGCTGGAGGGCTGTCGCCACGCCCTTCAAGAACAAGACAAGCTTGGCGCTGGGTTGGAGGTTCTCGTCGGAGGGATACCCGAGATCCTCCATCCCCAGCTGCGCCAACTCCCTGTCAATATCTGTGGCAGCATCCACAAGACTCTCCGTCCAGT
This sequence comes from Triticum urartu, assembly GCF_056163025.1. Taxonomy (NCBI): domain Eukaryota; kingdom Viridiplantae; phylum Streptophyta; class Magnoliopsida; order Poales; family Poaceae; genus Triticum; species Triticum urartu. Next base: position 279,973,495 of record NC_141877.1, read on the forward strand.
GCTCCACATTTTTCCTGAAGGCATTTTGGGTGGCGGCAATGCTCTCCAGCAGTGCCTTGTCGGCCTTGATCTCTTCTTTCAAGGTCGCCTCCTACTTCTTGGCGCCGTCCAGCGTCTTGGTCAAAGCAGTCAACTTCGACTCAAGACCCGCATTGGAGTCCTTGGCGGCGCTGAGCTCTTTGCCCTTCTCGATAAGATCGGCTTCTAACTGCGCCACCTTCGTCTCCAACTCCTTCTTAGCGGCCTCGGCGGCGGCGGCGGCGTCCTCTGCTTGCTTGAGGGCTCCGCCGAGTTTTTCCTCGCGCGCGGCAAGCTCCTCCTCGTGGGCGTTGAGATTGACCTTCCGCTGCGCCAGCTCACTCTCCTCCGTGGCTAGCTTCACAGCGGCAAGTCGCTGCGCTCTTTGACTTCAGCCTTCTCGAGGAGGAAGGCCTTCTGCGCTTCGGCAAGCTGCTCCCGCTCCTCCGCCAGGGACCGGAGGGCTTCCCGGTGGAAACCCCCGAGCTCTTCCGCGCGCTTCTCAATGTCTGCTCCCGCCTTTGCGACAAGCGCCTCGCGGGACTCCAGCTTGGCTTGCCGCGCGCGGTAGAGCGACACCAGCTTCCGCAGCAGCCACTCCTCCTTAGGCTCGTTGCTGCTGCTTGGCGCATCAACCACCGTCAACCCAGCAGAGGCGAGCACTTCCCCGTCGAAGATCTCTCCCTCGACCGGCGCCCTGGAGCTTGACGCCCAGGGGAGGTTGATGAAGACGCCTTCGCCGGCCTTCAAGTAGACGCCCGGCTGGGGCTCCTCGGAGCTTGGCGCTGCGGCTTCGGCGGACGGGTCGGCGTAGCGCCTGGCGCTCCTGCGGCCTCTGGGCCGTCAGTACGATCGCCAGACCCCTCGCCAGTTGCTGCGGCGGCAGCCTTGGCGGCCTCGGCGCCGGTGGGATCGTCAGCGTCGGCTGCTTCTTCAGCGGCGACCTCGGTCTCCATCGGCTCCGCAGCAGATGGGCCTGACAGCCGGCAAGGGGAGAAGAGTCAAGCAAAATCCGGCAAAAACCCAGGAAGATCAAGAGAAGAAAGACCCAAGGGAAGTTTTGCAGCAAAAGGATTACCTGTGCCAGTTTCTGCAGTCAGGTTCTCCGCCGTCGGAGGGCCGCTGGTGCTGTCCCTTGCCGGAGAACCCTCCCTTGTCGGAGACTTCTCCCTTACCGGAAAGCCCTTCCTTGTCGGAGAATTCTCCCTTGTCGGGGGATTCTCCCTTCGCTCCCGGTGGGGCTGCTCGGCTCCTACACAAATCAACAAGCAGATATCAGCAAAGACAAGTACCCATGCGCGCCTCGCAGTGGAAAGTAAATCATACACTTACGCTGGGGGTTTCTCTAGAGAAAAGTCGCCGGATCCGGCAAGGTTGTCTCGGGCGCGCCACCTGCTGTTGCAGTGGGCTCGTCCTCGATGACGATCACCGGGACCTTGGCCCTCTTTGCTGCTCTCTGAGCCAGAGTCCTAAAGAGGAACAAGTTCAGAGAAAAGCAAGTGAGAAACAAGATAAATAGCAAGAGAAGCTTACTCTTCTTCTTCTTCCTCGTCGGAGCTGAACGTGGAGAAGTCGAAGTCCGGCGCGCGCCCGGCGCGAGGAGGCGGAGGAGAAGCTTCCCTTGGCCGCTTGGCGGGAGCAGTGGCGGTGGTCTGAGACGACCCCGCCCCGGCTGCCGGCGCGGCGTGAGCAGCGGCAGGAACTGAAGCGGTGGTCCGGCTAGACCCCGCTCCAGTTGCCGTCGCAGCATGAGGCGCTCCCGCGGCAACGGTGTTTGCTGCGATGGAGCGTGTCACGCGGCGCGGCGACTGTTGACCCGCTTGCCGCTCCGCCACATCACCGGCCTTGCGGAGACGCCTCCTTGGTGGGGATGGAGGCTCTGCTAGCGGCGAGCTACCCGAAGATAAGGAGGAAGAGGAGTTGATTTCCAACGAGCCGCTCGTGTCCTTGGCGGGCTCGCTCAGCTCGGCGTCACGCCCGGCAAGCTCCTTCTTGCCGGCGGGCTCCCCTCGCTCGGCACGGCTTGCCGCTTCTGCTGCATCTGCCTCCTCCACGGTGAATCCAAATTCACCCTCGGCCGCGGCTGCCGCCGCCTCTTCCAACCTAGTGGCGATGCGCGTCATCTCCTCGTCGGTGGTGTCGCGGGTGAGGCCATCCTTCTCGTCGGAGCGGATCGGCACTTCTACCAAGTCATCGAAGAACTGCTGCACAACGTCGTCTGCAGGCTCCTGCCAAGTTGGCACAATTCCATGCGAGTCGCACTCCGGCATCATTGCACGGATGCGGTCGAGCGAGGAATTGTTGCACAGCGGGACGACGCCCCCCGGCAACCTGAAAACTTCGGGATGTTGGGGGTCATACTTGAAGAGCTCCTGCAGCATCGCGTTGAGCTCCAGAACTGTGAAGTTGAAGTTGAGGCCTAGACGCAGCCTCATGATGTCCGCCGCGTTCTTGAACTCCCAAGTGGGCCTCCCCCGTTCCTGCAGGGGTGCGATGCGGCGGCGAAGAAAGTCTGCGCCAACAGCGCCTACAGTAAGCCCGGCAAGCCTGAGGCGCAGGATCCTGGTGACGGCAATCTTCAGCCTGTTGTCTTCCGGGGCCACGTCACTCCAATCGCTGCCGCGTGCTACTGGGGTTTTGCGCCGGGTGGTGAATGGCCGCGGGTTCTCCTCGTCAATCCAGCACCAGTCTGCTCTCCACTCCTCCCACTTGCCGCGGAATTCTCCCTCCAGATAGGTTTCCTTCTTGCCGGCCCTTGAGATCTAGGCGATTCCGCCGGATAGAGGCTCTCCTCTCTCTACTCGGGGTATGAAGAAGTGGCGAAAGAGGGCTACATTGGGGTGGACTCCGACAAAGTTTTCGCAGAGATGTGCGAAAACTGCCATGGTCAGAACGGCATTGGGGGTGAAGTCAAGGAGGTGGAATCCGTAGGTATTCATGATGTCGCAGAAGAATTCAGAGAAAGGCGGGCAGAGCCCGCAGTAGAAGAACAATGCGAAGAAAGGGTATCCGTTTAGGGCTTTCTTCCAAGCGGCGGCGGGGAGTACCTTCGTGCACGGATGTGCTCGTGTCTCCGTCGACCAGAAGAGGTAGTAGTTCTCCCTCAGCTCCTTCGCAGCAAGCTTGGGGGGGAAGACGGCCCGCTCCTTCCGCAGCGCCGCAAGCCGCTGCGCCTCAGTCGACTTCACGACCTTCCCCTTGTTGGCTTTTGGAGCCATGGCGGAAGTAGTGGAGGAGGTCGACGGCGTTGGTGGTGCTGGTGGCGATGGGGGGCGGAGCACGGCTCTCTCTCTCTCAGCTTTGGGAAGGCGAGGGAGCGGCGGAGATTTCTGAGATTGGAAGAGCAACGGGCGAACGGGCAAACTGCCCCTGTTTCCCCTACTTATAAAGAGGGAGGGGGCGGACGCTCCGCATTTCCGAATAAAGTAACCACCCACGATCTCTCCCACGACGCCGCATTCAACGCGTGCCGTTCGGGGAGGGCGCGGTGGATACGGAGAAGGATACGGCGTAACCTAGGCTGCGCGTGCCCGTGCCCTGTTTTGGGCCTGGCCCAACAGCGCTCGGCACCATGTATGGCCCAGGCCCGGGGGCTCCTGTCGGTGTACTAGAGTAGGGGTACCCTAGTATCCCGAACTTGTGCACGGGCAGTTGCAGCATCCCGCGGCAAGGCTTGCCGGGTGACCGCCAAGGTCCTCCGTGGTTCCTTTGGAGCCATTCAAGAACAAAGTATCCAAGTCAAGGAGACAAGACCCCGGCAAGAGGAGCTTGCCGGAAAGGCCAACAAAGGCATCTCAAGACCCCGGCAAGAGGAGCTTGTCGGGAAGGCCTACCAAGGCACTTCAAGGAACTTGCCGCGGCGCGTCACGCGTCCCGGCAAGGCCCGGTAAGCGACAAGCTCCCGGATGCGACAAGACAACGACAGCGGCAGGGCGCTTGCTGCGGCAAGCCACCACTGTGCCCGCGCTCCAGCACATCCACCAACATGTCGCTCTGGGACCCCTCCAGGCGTACGTGGCGGGAGGCTGTGCAGCTTGCGGTGCGCGGTGGCAAGCGGCGCTGACAAGATCGCCATTGTGGCGAGCGGTGGCGTCCCTGACGGTCCCTTTTTGCACTGTTTAGGCGACACAGACGGGCATTTAATGTCCTTGTCCCCTGTCGTCAGGGTTAGGTATGATACACTGTAGCAGGTAGCTGTACCTACTGCAGCACCTTTCCATTTTTACCCTTTGCCTCCGTTGCCACCTGTTGGTGACCCCTTGAGCATATAAAAGGAGGCCCATGTGCAACGTAGAGGGGGGTTCAAAAAACACTCACGCTCGGTCTCGTTAGCTGCTGGTGTGTACTCTAGCACTCCGCGCTCCCAAGCAAGAAATCAATACAAACCACAAAGCAGGAGTAGGGTTTTACGCATCTGTGCGGCCCGAACCTGGGTAAACCGCTCGTGTGCTTCGCCTTGATCCGCTCTTTGCACGATCTCCGCCCCCGCCGAACCGAAAGGGACCCGGTCCGCCGGTCCCATAGGTGCTCGTGGATCAGCACCCCGGCAAGAAAATATTACAATAATACGGCTGAAGGCCATCTAAATACGATAACAGCGGAAGCTTCGAAGGTAGAAGAGTCCATCCAACTCCACGACAAAATTGAGTGCATGACAACGACCTAGCGCACCTTACTCTTCGTCTGAAAATTCTGCAACATAATACGTTGCAGCCTGTGTAGGTCAGCACATGGAATATGCTGGCAAGATAACACAATAGAGCAATGAACAAATAACAACTATCACTACATGCATATATGGCTGGTGGAGGCTCTACGGTTATCATTTGCATAAAGCTAATTTTCCCTACAACAAAGGAACATATTTTATTTAACTACCAAGTTGGTTGAAAATTATTGAGAAGGTTCCTCCAACTCAATCCCAAAATAATAATTATGACCCAACAAATTAATTAAGTAGAGTGACCAGATCAAACCAATAATTCAAGTACCAGATACTCAAAAATGTCCATAACCGGGGACACAACTAACCATGATTAGTTTATACACTCTGCAGAGGTTTGCACACTTTTCCCCACAAGACTCGATCTCCTACGTTGGATTTTCTCGCAATACATGATGTTTGAGAAACGGATGATCGAGACACAGTCTTTCAGAAGCATTAACTCTTTACTCTGGGTAGATAGTACCACCTACATCCCCTACATCTAGTAGCCTACCACTGAAAGAGGTCACACAACTTACTCAACTATGCCAGAGCCCATAATGGCTTGTGGCTGCACACGGAAGTTTCTAGCATGAATTATCTTATGATCCCTTTGAGACTGGGTGGCAAACCATAGGATGATCACAGGGGTTCTCCGGGATATCCTAGCACAACACTGGATTGCTCCAGGTGCCCGCAACCAATCCACCCAGATGTGTATTAAAGTAGCCATCTTAAGTTTAACCATTAATAATAACTCTCACATCTTCCATGGATCACTCAAACCAAACCACGTCTACGAGCATAGCATAGCAGTATAAGCATAACGTAGAACTCCCAGGGTTTGAATAAAAGTCAATAGGTTCCTACCTCATCAACTACTTCCCAATTACCCACATGTTGTCAAATCCTACTCATGCAATGATTGAGGGTTGAAACTAATGCATAAAAACTGGGTAATAAGGGATATGATCAAAGTGTTACTTGCCTTGCTGACGATCGGAAAACCCTAGTGATTCGTAGTAGCAAGACTCACACTCCGGAAACTCTACCATGAACAAACAATAGCATACATAAGCACTCAAGCATAATATGCAAAGGTAAAACCCAAAATAAAAGATCCAAACTAAAGGTTCAAGTGAAGAGCTTCGATTTTCAAAAAGAATCAATCGAATCGGAGCTACGAAACTCAAACTATGATCAAAAGAAGTTCAAAATCAAATCTGCTTGAAACTTTTAAATTTTCAAAATCATGTTCAAGTTGATTATCTGGAAAGAGGGGAACAAGACGAAGATTTTGGTGTTGGTTTCACTGGATTTGGACAAACGAGCAAAAAGTAGCGGAGGTTTGAAGTTCATGGACTAATCTACGATAGAAATTATTATGGATAGGTCCCTGGTCGAAAATAAAACTAAAAAGAAAAAATATATCGAATGAACGTTCGCTAACAGATTCTAACGAACGAAAACCATTCGTTAAAACGATGTAAGCAGCGAACGTTTACTAATTAGACTAAAAAAATGAAAAACCGATCTAAAACTAAACTGAACTAAAAAATAAACCGGGAAAACCGAACAGTTTTTATACCGTTTAACCGAAGAAAACCGATGACGGGATCCGGCGGGCGGCGGCGAGATCCGGCGGCTCCAGTGGCGAGGTGGGGCGGCGGTGCGGGGAGGCGACGCGGGGTAGCGGCGGCGCAGGCGGCGGGGGGGGGGTGAGGAGAGAGAGGTCGGGGTGGCGTTTATAGGAGGGGGGCGAGTCAGGCTTGCGGGAGGGGGCAAGTGGGGCGGCGGCGGCTCTGACCCGTACTCCGGCGAGAGTCCGACGCAAGCACGGGGACGAGGCGCGGCGCGCTGGGCCGGCCCAGGAACTTTTTTTAAAAAAATAATAAATTTTGCCGCGAACAAAAATCCTAATAAAATAAAAAAAATTCTAAAATATTCCAGAAACAATTTGCACCGTCCAAACCTAATATTTAGGACAAGATGAACATTTTTCTAGACTATAATGCAATTTTCAAAAATGCATGTTTTTCTCTAATTCAAACAAAATTGCAAATAAAATAATAAGTTGATTTAAAAAATTTCTTCTCCAATATTTCTCTTCTGTTGAAGAAGTCATATTATCTTCTCTCATTTATTTTTATTGTTGGAAATAATTGGAGAGAAAATATTAAAATCGAATTGATCCTCCTTTCAAATTTGAAGATAAATTCAAATATGAAAATATGTGAAACCTGCAACTCTCTCCTTGAGTCCTTGAGTTGCTTAAGATTTCTAGGATCACAACCAAATGCAAATAAAAATATGATATGCATATGATGATCTATGTATAACATCCAAATTGAAAATTGGGATGGTACAAACCTATCCCCTTAAGATGAATCTCGCCCTTGAGATTCGGGTTGGTTAGAAAATAGGTGTGGGTGGTCTTTCCATAGGTCTTCCTCTCGCTCCCAGGTGGCTTCCTCCTCGGTATGGTGGCTCCACTGAACTTTGCAAAACTTGATAACCTTGTTGTGTGTAACTCGGCTGGCAAACTCAAGAATCTTGACGGGTTTCTCCTTGTAGGTTAGGTCACTCTCCAATTGAATTGCTTCCAGGGGCATCGTATCTCTCAAAGGAATACCGGTCATCTCGGCATGGCACTTCTTCAACTGGGAAACGTGAAATACATCATGAACTCCTAACAAACCTTCGGGTAATTCCAACTTGTAGGCCACTTCTCCCATACGTTCCCAAACTCGATATGGTCCTACAAATCTTGGGGCTAACTTTCCTTTAACTCCAAATCGTTTGACTCATCGTAGTGGTGACACACAAAGATATGCCATGTCTCTGATTTCATAGACTACCTCTTTGCGTTTAGTGTCAGCATAACTCTTCTGCTTGGACTGAGCTGCCTTCAGTCTACCACGAATCAACTTAACCTTATGTTCAGATTCCTTGATTAAATCTGGTCCGAACAACTAACGATCTCCAACTTCATCCCACATCAATGGTGTCCTGCACCTCCTTCCATACAAAGCTTCGAAAGGGGCCATCTTCAAACTAGCCTGATAGTTGTTGTTGTAAGAGAACTCCGTGTAAGGCAAATTATCATCCTAACTAGATCCATAATCTAGCGCACAAGCTCTCAACATGTCTTCCAGAATATAATTAACTATCTCGGTCTGTCCATCTGTCTACGGATGAAAGGCTGTACTGAACTCTAACCTTGTACCCAAAGTCTGGTGTAACTGATTCCAATACTTCGAGGTAAACTATGTTCCTCGATCTGATACAATGGTCCTCGGAACTCCATGCAGACATACGATCCCGTTCATATATATCTTGGCCAACTTCGCGCTCGTATAGGTGGTCTTCACGGGAATAAAGTAAGCCACTTTGGTCAAGCGATCTACTACTACCCAGATATAGACATATCTTGATCGGGTCCTGGGTAATCCGGGGATATGCCAAGTTTATCCCACTTACATTCGGGTATCGGCACAGGCTGTAGTAACCCTGCTCGCTTCTGGTGTTCTGCCTTAACTCTCTGACATACATCACATACTGCTACATACTCGGCAATATCCTTCTTCATACCGGTCCACCAGAAACATTCCTTCAAATCCAAATACAACTTAGTGTTTCCAGGGTGAATCGAGTATGGCGAGTCGTGAGCTTCCTGAAGTATTGATTTCCTGATCTTTGGGTCATTGGGCACATAAATACGATCCTCAAACCATAAAGTTTTGTGTTCGTCCTCACGAAAACCCTTGGCTTTTCCTTTACTCATCCTTTCCTTTATTTCTGCAATCTCCTTATCAGTCTTCTGGGCTTCTTGAATCTTTCCCAATAACGTGGATTGAGCCTCCAATGCTGCAACAAAACCTCTTGGAACTATCTCCAAACGCAATTCCTTGAGATCTTTGGCTAACTCCTGTGGTAGTCCTCCGATTATGAGAGTGTTGACATAACTCTTGCGGCTCAAAGCGTCTGCTACAACATTGGCCTTTCCTGGATGATAATGTAGCTTCATGTCATAATCATTTATGAGCTCCAACCATCTCCTCTGCCTGAGATTCAACCCCTTCTGTGTGAAAATATACTTCAAACTCTTATGGTTCGTGTATACATCACAATGGTTTCCAATAAGAAAATGTCTCCAGGTCTTGAGTGCATGCACTACGGCTGCCATCTCCAAATCATGTGTGGCATAATTCAGCTCATGAGGTCGAAGCTGCTGTGAGGCATATGAAACAACTCTTCCGTCCTGCATAAGTACACCTCCAAGTGCTTGGCGAGAAGCATCGCAATACACTTTGAAATCCTTGCGTATATCCGGAAGAATTAGCACTGGGGCTGTAACTAAACGTCTCTTCAACTCCTAAAAACTGGCCTCACATTCCTCGGTCCATTTGAAATTGGTGTCCTTCTTTAACAACTCTGTCATGGGCTTCGCAATCTTGGAAAAATTCTCAATGAACCTCCTATAGTATCCTGCGAGTCTAAGAAAACTGCGGATCTCTCCAACTAAGGTGGGTGCCGGCCACTCAGTGACAGACTGAACCTTGGTAGGGTCGACTGCTATACCTTCTCCTAATATAACATGTCCAAGAAATCCAACTTCCTTCAACCAAAACTCACATTTGCGGAACTTGGCGTATAGCTGATGTTCCCTGAGCTTCTCGAGAACTAAGCGCAAATGTTCCTTGTGTTCTTCTTTGTTCTTCGAGTACACCAATATGTCATCAATGAATACCACCACAAACTTATCCAAAAACTCCATGAACACCTTATTCATCATACTCATAAAATAGGCAGGGGCATTAGTCAATCTAAAAGACATGACCGTGTACTCATACAGCCCATACCTTGTGGTAAAAGTTGTCTTTGCTATATCCTATTCTCGGATCTTCAGCTGGTGGTATCCCGATCTAAGATCGATCTTGGAGAATACTTTAGCTCCTTGCAGCTAGTCGAACAAATCATTGATCATCAGTAGTGGGTACTTGTTCTTGATCGTCACCTCATTCAATGCACGTTAATCAACAACCGTTCTCAAAGATCCATCCTTCTTCTCAACTAAGAGCACTGGGGCTCCCCACGGTGATGAACTGGGTCAAATATAACCTTTCTCCAATAACTCCTTAATCTGTTTCTTAATTTCCTCCAGATCATTCGCGGGCATCTGATACAGTCTCTTCGATATTGGTCCGGTGCCAGGCAACAGCTCTATCAAAAATTCTATGTCTCGATCTGGTGGCATGCCTGGTAATTCCCCTAGAAATACATCAAGGTAATCCTTCACAACTGGCACTTCCTCCTGAACAACTCCCGAGAGGGAATTTACTTGGGTCCTCCTTGGCGCATGCCTAGATACATACTTGATCCTCTTTCCCTTAGGGGTGGTGAGTAGTATCGACTTACTAGCACAGTCGATGTTTCCTCCATACTTCGCTAGCCAATCCATGCCTAGTATTATATACAATCCTTGTGACTCCAAAATTATTAGGTCTGAGGGGAAAACATGGCTACCAATAGTTAATGGTAACCGCTCACACCATCGGCTGGCCATATACTCTGCTCCTGGCAAGCTTACTGATATGTCTCCAACATATCTATAATTTTTGATTGTTCCATGCTATTATATTATCTGTTTTGGAGGTTTATGGGCTTTATTATACACTTCTATATTATTTTTGGGACTAACCTATTAACCGGAGGCCCAGCCCAAATTGTTGTTTTCTTGCCTATTTCAGTGTTTCGAAGAAAAGGAATATCAAATGGAGTCCAAACGGAATGAAATCTTCGGGAGAGTTATTTTTGGAACGGAAGCAATCCAGGAGACTTGGAGTATACATCAGGGAAGCTTCGAGGTGGCCACGAGGTAGGGAGGCGCACCTGCCCCCCTGGGCACCCCCCACCCTCGTGGGCCCCTCGTGGCTCGCCTGACCGACTTCTTTCGCCTATATATGTCCATATACCCCCCAAACATCGAGGAACAGAATAGATCGGGAGATCCGCCGCCAGAAGCCTCCGTAGCCACCGAAAACCAATCTAGACCCGTTCCGGCACCCTGCCGAAGGGGGGAATCCCTCTCCGGTGGCCATCTTCATCATGCCGGCGCTCTCCATGACGAGGAGGGAGTAGTTCACCCTTGGGGCTGAGGGTATGTACCAGTAGCTATGTGTTTGATCTCTCTCTCTCTCGTGTTCTTAATTTGGCACGATCTTGATGTATCGCTAGCTTTGCTATTATAGTTGGATCTTATGATGTTTCTGCCCCTCTACTCTCTTGTGATGAATTGAGTTTTCCCATTGAAGTTATCTTATCGGATTGAGTCTTTAAGGATTTGAGAACACTTGATGTATGTCTTGCATGTGCTTATCTGTGGTGACAATGGGATATCACGTGATCCACTTGATGTATGTTTTGGTCATCCACTTGCGAGTTATGTGAACTTATGCATAGGGGTTGGCACACATTTCCGTCTTGACTCTCCGGTAGAAACTTTTGGGCACTCTTTGAAGTTCTTTGTGTTGGTTGAGTAGATGAATCTGAGATTGTGTGATGTGATAACCCACAAGTATAGGGGATTGCAACAGTTTTCGATAAGTAAGAGTGTCGAACCCAACGAGGAGCTAAAGGTAGAACAAATATTCCCTCAAGTTCTATCGACCACCGATACAACTCTACGCACGCTTGACGTTCGCTTCACCTAGAACAAGTATGAAACTATAAGTACTTTGTAGGTGTTGTTGGATAAGTTTGCAAGATAATAAAGAGCAAGTAAATAAAAGGTAGGGGCTGTTGTAAGTAAAGAAGCGATAAAGTAAATATAGCAAGTGTGGAGAAGTGGTGGTAGGAGTTGTGAAGTTGTCCCTAAGCAATTGACTACTTTACTAGACCGATAGCAAGTATTATGTGGGAGAGGCCACTCCTAGCATGTCATCCCTTACTTGGAATTCTATGCACTTATGATTGGAACTATTAGTAAGCATCCGCAACTACTAACGTTCATTAAGGTAAAACCCAACCATAGCATTAAGATATATTGGTCCCCCTTCAATCCCGTATGCATCAATTTCTATGCTAGGCTGAAGCTTATGTCACCCTTGCCTTCCAATACATAGTCCTATCAACATACAGATCACCCTAGGGTGTGATCCATGCGCGCAATCATATGATGGGCACCAAAGGACATCTAACCACAAGCAAATTAAATCAATCATAGCAATTCATCAACCACCGATAGGACAACGAAAATCTACTCAGACATCATAGGATGGCAACACATCATTGGATAATAATATGAAGCATAAAGCACCATGTTCAAGTAGAGGGTATAGCGGGTTATGAGACAGTGGACCGCTGTAGATAGAGGGGGAAGGTGATGGAGATGTTGGTGAAGATGGCGGAGGTGTTGGTGTAGATCGCAGTGATGATGATGATGATGGCCACGGCAGTGTTCCGGCGCCACCAGAAGAGAAGGGGAGAGCGGGGACCTCCGTCTTCTTATTTCTTGACCTCCTCCTTAGATGGGAGAAGGGTTTCCCCTCTAGTCCTTGGCCTCCATGGCATGGGAGGGGCGAGAGCCCCTCCGAGATTGGATCTGTCTCTCTCTGTTTCTGCGTTCTGTTCTGCTGGCCTTTCACCGTTTCGGGTATATATGGAGATCCGTAACTCCGAGTGGATCGAAACCTTGGCCGTGATTTTTTCCCCGAAAATTAGCTTTCTTGCAGCCGAAGAAGGGCATCAACCGCCTTACGGGTGGCCCACGAGGGTCAGGGGCGTGCCCCCTGCCTCGTGGCCACCTCGGGCACCGTCTCGCATGGATTTTTCTTCCGGAATTTTCCAAATATTCCAAAAATAAGCTCCGTCCGTTTTTATCCCGTTTGGATTCCGTTTGATATGGATGTTCTGCGAAACATAAAACATGCAACAAACAGGAACTGGCACTGGGCACTGGATCAATATGTTAGTCCCAGAAATAGTATAAAAAGTTGCCAAAAGTATATGAAAGTTGTAGAATATTGGCATGGAACAATAAAAAATTATAGATACGACGGAGACGTATCAGCATCCCCAAGCTTAATTCCTTCTCGTCCTCAAGCAGGTAAATGATAAAAAAGATAATTTTTGATGTGGAATGCTACCTAGCATAATCTTGATCACATATATAATCATGGCATGAATATTAAGATATGAGTGATTCAAAGCAATAGTCTATCATTTGACATAAAAAACAATAATACTTCAAGCCCACTAATAAAGCAATCATGTCTTTTCAAAAGAACAAGGCCAAAGAAAGTTATCCCTACAAAATCATATAGTCTGGCTATGCTCCATCTTCACCACACAAAATACTCACATCATGCACAACCCCGATGACAAGCCGAGCAATTGGTCCATACTTTTTAACGCGCTTCAACATTTTCAACCCTCACGCAATACATGAGAGTGATCCATGGATATAGCACTATAGGTGGAATATAATGGTGGTTGTGGAGAAGACAAAAAGGAGAAGATAGTCTCACATCAACTAGGCGTATCAACGGGCTATGGAGATGCCCATCTATAGATATCAATGTGAGTGAGTAGGGATTTCCATGCAACGGATGCACTAGAGCTATAAGTATATGAAAGCTCAAACTGAAACTAAGTGGGTGTGCATCCAACTTGCTTGCTCATGAAGACCTAGGGCATTTGAGGAAGCCCATCGTTGGAATATACAAGCCAAGTTCTATAATGAAAATTCTCACTAGTATTTGAAAGTTATAACTCAAGAGACTCTCTATATGAAGAACATGGTGCTACTTTGAAGCACAAGTGTGGTAAAAGGATAGTAACATTGCCCCTTCTCTCTTTTTCTCTCATTTTTTTATTTTTTTTTATTTTTTGTTGGCTTCTTTGGCCTCTCTATCTCTCTTTTTTTGTGGGGGGGGGGGCTTCTTTGGCCACTTTTATTTTGATAACCTCACATGGGACAATGTTCTAATAATGATACGGGAATTTATTTTGGGTCAGGGGCGCGCCCACTCTACGGTAGAAACTTTGGGGCACTCTTTGAAGTTCTTTGTGTTGGTTGAATAGATGAATGTGAGATTGTGTGATGTGATAACCCACAAGTATAGGGGATCGCAACAGTTTTCGATAAGTAAGAGTGTCGAACCCAACGAGGAGCTAAATGTAGAACAAATATTCCCTCAAGTTCTATCGACCACCGATACAACTCTACGCACGCTTGACGTTCGCTTCACCTAGAACAAGTATGAAACTAGAAGTCCTTTGTAGGTGTTGTTGGATAAGTTTGCAAGATAATAAAGAGCAAGTAAATAAAAGGTAGGGGCTGTTGTAAGTAAAGAAGCGATAAAGTAAATATAGCAAGAGTGGAAAAGTGGTGGTAGGAGTTGTGAAATTGTCCCTAAGCAATTGACTACTTTACTAGACCGATAGCAAGTATTACGTGGGAGAGGCCACTCCTAGCATGTCATCCCTTACTTGGAATTCTATGCACTTATGATTGGAACTATTAGCAAGCATCCGCAACTAGTAACGTTCATTAAGGTAAAACCCAACCATAGCATTAATATATATTGGTCCCCCTTCAATCCCGTATGCATCAATTTATATGCTAGGCTGAAGCTTATGTCACCCTTGCCCTCCAATACATAGTCCTATCAACATACAGCTAACCCTAGGGTGTGATCCATGCGCGCAATCATATGATGGGCACCAAAGGACATCAACATAACCACAAGCAAATTAAATCAATCATAGAAATTCATCAACCACCGATAGGACAACGAAAATCTACTCAGACATCATAGGATGGCAACACATCATTGGATAATAATATGAAGCATAAAGCACCATATTCAAGTAGAGGGTATAGCGGGTTACGAGAGAGTGGACCGCTGTAGATAGAGGGGGAAGGTGATGGAGATGTTGGTGAAGATGGCGGAGGTGTTGGTGTAGATCGCGGTGATGATGATGATGATGGCCACGGCAGTGTTCCGGCGCCACCAGAAGACAAGGGGAGAGCGGGGACCTCCGTCTTCTTATTTCTTGACCTCCTCCCTAGATGGGAGAAGGGTTTCCCCTCTGGTCCTTGGCCTCCATGGCATGGGAGGGGCGAGATCCCCTCCGCGATTGGATCTGTCTCTCTGTCTCTCTCTGTTTCTACGTTCTGTTCTGCTGCCCTTTCACCGTTTCGGGTATATATGGAGATCCGTAACTCCGATTGGATCGAAACCTTTGCCATGATTTTTTTTACGAAAATTAGCTTTCTTGTGGACAAAGAACGGCATCAACCGCCTTACGGGTGGACCACGAGGTTCAGGGGCGCGCCCCCTGCCTCGTGGCCACCTCGGGCACCGTCTCGCATGGATTTTTCTTCCGGAATTTTCCAAATATTCCTAAAATAAGCTTTGTCTGTTTTATCTCGTTTGGATTCCACTTGATATGGATATTCTGCGAAACATAAAACATGCAACAGATCGGAACTGGCACTGGGCACTAGATCAATATGTTAGTCCCAAAAATAGTATAAAAAGTTGCCAAAAGTATATGAAAGTTGTAGAATATTGGCATGGAACAATAAAAAATTATAGATACGATGGAGATGTATCAACATCCCCAAGCTTAATTCCTGCTCGTCCTCGAGCAGGTAAATGATAAAAGAGATAATTTTTGATGTGGAATGCTACCTAGCATAATCTTGATCACATATCTAATCATGGCATGAATATTAAGATACGAGTGATTCAAAGCAATTGTCTATCATTTGACATAAAAAACAATAATACTTCAAGCCCACTAATAAAGCAATCATGTCTTTTCAAAATAACAAAGCAAAAGAAAGTTATCCCTACAAAATCATATAGTCTGGCTATGATCCATCTTCACCACACAAAATACTCACATCATGCACAACCCCGATGACAAGCCGAGCAATTGGTTCATACTTTTTAACGCGCTTCAGCATTTTCAACCCTCATGCAATACATGAGCGTGAGCCATAGATATAGCACTATAGGTGGAATATAATGGTGGTTGTGGAGAAGACAAAAAGGAGAAGATAGTCTCACATCAACTAGGCGTATCAACGGGCTATGGAGATGCTAATCAATAGATATCAATGTGAGTGAGTAGGGATTTCCATGCAACAGATGCACTAGAGCTATAAGTATATGAAAGCTCAAACTGAAACTAAGTGGGTGTGCATCCAACTTGCTTGCTCATGAAGACCTAGGGCATTTGAGGAAGCCCATCGTTGGAATATACAAGCCAAGTTCTATAATGAAAATTCCCACTAGTATATGAAAGTGATAACTCAAGAGACTCTCTATATGAAGAACATGGTGCTACTCTGAAGCACAAGTGTGGTAAAAGGATAGTAACATTGCCCCTTCTCTCTTTTTCTCTCATTTTTTTATTTTTTTATTTTTTTGTAGGCTTCTTTGGCCTCTCTCTCTCTCTCTTTTTTTGGGGGGGGGGCTTCTTTGGCCACTTTTATTTTGATAACCTCACATGGGACAATGTTCTAATAATGATGATCATCACACTTTTATTTACTTACAACTCAATATTAGAACTCGATCTAGAACAAAGATATGACTCTATATGAATGCCTACGGCAGTGTACTGGGATGTGCAAAGATCTAGCATACCAATGACATCAAAAAACGGACAATCCATCAAAAAATCATGCTAGCTATCTTATGATCGTGCAACACAATATGAAAATGAATTCTCAAGTTATGTATATGAGGATGATGGAAGTTGCATGGCAATATATCTCGGAATGGCTATGGAAATGCCATAATAGGTAGGTATGGTGGCTGTTTTGAGGAAGGTATATGGTGGGTTTATGGTACCGGCGAAAGTTGTGCGGTACTAGAGAGGCTAGCAATGATGGAAGGGTGAGAGTGCGTATAATCCATGGACTCAACATTAGTCATAAAGAACTCACATACTTATTGCAAAAGTTTATTAGCCCTCGAAGCAAAGTACTACTATGCATGCCCCTAGGGGGATATATTGGTAGGAAAAGAACATGGCTCGTCCCCGACCGCCACTCATAAGGAAGACAATCAATAAATACCTAATGCTATGGGAATCACAAACCTCAACACAAGTATTTCTACTAATCCACAACTACCCACTAGCATGACTCCAATATCACCATCTTTATATTGCAAAACTATTGCAAGGATTCAAACATATCATATTCAATGATCTAAAAGTTTTATGTAGGATTTTATGACTAACCATGTGATGACCAATTCCTGTTATCTCTTTAAATATATATAAGTGAAGCAAGAGAGTTTAATTCTTTCTATAAAAGATATGCCCACACTCTAACAAATCTAAGTGAATCAAAGAGCATTCTACAAATGGCGGTTTTCTATGTGAAGAGAAACAGACAATCCAAACTTCAAATGATATAAGTGAAGCACATGAAGCATTCTATAAAGCCATACTCAAAAGATATAAGTGAAGTGCATAGAGCATTCTATAAATCAACCAAGGACTACCTCATACCAGCATGGTGCATAAAAGAAAAAATGAAAACTAAATGCAAAAGACGCTCCAAGATTTACACATATCACATGAACGAAACGAATCCGAAAACATACCGATACTTGTTGAAGAAAGAGGGGATGCCTTCCAGGGCATCCCCAAGCTTAGACGCTTGAGTATCCTTGAATATTTACTTGGGGTGCCTCGGGCATCCCCAAGCTTGAGCTCTTGCCTCTCTTCCTTCTTCTCACATCGAGCCCTTCTCGATCATCGAACACTTCATCCACACAAAACTTCAACAGAAAACTCGATAAGATCCGTTAGTATAATAAAGCAAATCATTACTATAAGTACTATTACAAACCAATTCATATTTTGTTTTTGCATTGTTTCTACTGTAATATAACTTTTTCATGGCTTAATCCACTGATATGAATCGATAGTTTCATCAAAACAAGCAAACTATGTATCAAAAACAGAATCTGTCTAAAACAGAACAGTCTGTAATAATCTGAACATTCACCATACTTCTGATACTTGAAAACTTCTACCAAAATTAGGAAAAATAACAAATTTGTATAGGAAGACAGTGAAAAAAGAATCAGAACCATTTGACGTTCCAGCTAAAAATGTAAAATCGCGCACTACAGCCAAAGTTTCTGTCCTGCACCGTACAAACCAATGTAAACATCCTAAAGGCAAACCTTGGCACATTATTTTTATATTTAAAAGTTATAAAAGAACACAGCAGAAATAAATGACTCTCTAAAACTTCTGGGTTGTCTCCCTGGCAGCTCTTTCTTTAAATCCATTAAGCTAGGCATATAGTGCTCAAGTAATGGATCCACCCAGATCCCAAGGTATATCAAAGCCAATTTTAATTAACAATGATTTGTAATTTAGTAGTGAGCACAAAGTAACATATATCATGCAATGATGAATTCTGACTCTCTTCCTATGCATCAGCATGTCATAAAAGAACAATTCATGCACACATAGTAAAGGCCAATGCATAGTATAAACAGTTTCTTGCAATTTTATCATATTGGAAACATAGAGAGGTGGAGATATAGTTCCTCTCTCATAATAATTGCAAGTAGGAGCAGCAAGCACATGCATATTATATTCATCAAAATCATCATGTGTAACGGTAAAAGGAAACCCATCAATATAATCCTTAATAAGTACAAACTTCTCCGATATAGTGTAGTAGGGAGAATTCAAAAAGATAATAGGACTATCATGTGTGGGTGCAATAGCAACAATTTCATGTTTAACATAAGGAACTATAGCAAGTTCATCTCCATAAGCATAATTCGTATTGGCATCTTGGCCACAAGCATAGCAAGCATCATCAAAAAGGGATATGTCAAGAGAATCAACGGGATCATGACAATCATCATAGAAATCATCCTTCGGTAAGCACAAAGGGAAATTAAACAATTTATGAGTTGAAGAGTTACTCTCATTAGAAGGTGGGCACGGGTAGCAAATCTGCTCTTCCTCCTTTTGTTCTTCGCTCTCCTCATCATCTTTTTCATCCAATGAGCTCATAGTTTCATCAATTTCTTCTTCCATAGACTCATGCAAAATATTAGTCTCTTCTTGGACAGTGGAGTAGTCCTCCATATATGGTTCAACATAGGCATTATAAGCATAATTATCATAGCAATATTTAAGTATGGCAAATTTTCAGATTTGTAAAGAGTAGCATCATACTTTTCAATCAAAGAAGCAATTTCGTAAGCACCCTTAAAAGCAACAAATTCTTCAATTTGTTGAACATCATAGTAACTATAAACACCCTTAGCATAAGAGGATACGATTCCATTATCACTAAACAAACATTGGTAGGGAAGGTGTTTCTTAGGGTCTTCAGAACAACAAGTATAATCATATATTTCACATAAATTCCAAGCATAGCATTGCAAACGATGAATTTGACCAAGTAAAGATTTCCCTTTTTCAGATATTCGGTGTCGCACATAACAAGCATGCTCATCTAAAGATTTGCCCTCAACTAAGCTAGTTGGGGTTTCAGCAGGAGCACATAGGGATCGAAGATGATCCAAGTAATAAGCTTCAGCAGTGTGATAGATTTTGAGTGGTTCTTCAACCATTGGTTTAGTAGGTACAACTAATTTTTTTGGTATTTTGCGTTTCCTACCCATAACTAAAGATAGAAAACAACTAAGAACAAAAAATAAAAATTACTTAGTGATAAAGAAAACAAGCACACACGAGAATATTCACCCCACGCTATTGCTCCCCGGCAACGGCGCCAAAAAAAGGTCTTGACAACCAACAAGTATAGGGGATCGCAATAGTTTTTGATAAGTAAGAGTGTCAAACCCAACGAGGAGCTAAAGGTAGAACAAATATTCCCTCAAGTTCTATCGACCACCGATACAACTCTACGCACACTTGATGTTTGCTTCACCTAGAACAAGTATGAAACTAGAAGTACTTTGTAGGTGTTGTTGGATAAGTTTGCAAGATAATAAAAAGCAAGTAAATAAAAGGTAGGGGATGTTGTAAGTAAAGAAGCGATAAAGTAAATATAGCAAGTGTGGGAAAGTGGTGGTAAGAGTTGTGAAATTGTCCCTAAGCAATTGACTACTTTACTAGACCGATAGCAAGTATTATGTGGGAGAGGCCACTTCTAGCATGTCATCCCTTACTTGGAATTCTATGCACTTATGATTGGAACTATTAGCAAGCATCCGCAACTACTAACGTTCATTAAGGTAAAACCCAACCATAGCATTAAGATATATTGGTCCCCCTTCAATCATGTATGCATCAATTTCTATGCTAGGCTGAAGCTTCTGTCACCCTTGCCCTCCAATACATAGTCCTATCAACATACAACTAACCCTAGGGTGTGATCCACGCACGCAATCATATGATGGGCACCAAAGGACAGCAACATAACCACAAGCAAATTAAATCAATCATAGCAATTCATCAACCACCGATAGGACAACGAAAATCTACTCAGACATCATAGGATGGCAACACATCATTGGATAATAATATGAAGCATAAAGCACCATGTTCAAGTAGAGGGTACAGCGGGTTGCAAGAGAGTGGACCACTTTAGATAGAGGGGGAAGGTGATGGAGATATTGGTTAAGATGGCAGAGGTGTCGGTGTAGATCGCGGTGATGATGATGATGGCCACGGCAGCATTCCGGCGCCACCGGAAGAGAAGGGGAGAGGGGCCCCTTCGTCTTCTTCTTCCTTGACCTCCTCCCTAGATGGGAGAAGGGTTTCCCCTTTGGTCCTTAGCCTCCATGGCATGGGAGGGGTGAGAGCCCCTCCGAGATTGGATCTGTCTCTCTGTCTCTCTCTGTTTTTGCGTTCTGTTCTGCTGCCCTTTCACCGTTTCGGGTATATATGGAGATCCATAATGCCGATTGGATCAAAACCTTGGCCGTGATTTTTTTGCCCGAAAATTAGCTTTCTTGCGACCGAAGAAGGGCATCAACCGCCTTACGGGTGGCCCACGAGGGTCAGGGGCGGCAGGTGCGCCCCCTGCCTCGTGGCCACCTCGGGCACCGTCTCGCATGGATTTTTCTTCCAGAATTTTCCAAATATTCCAAAAATAAGCTGCGTCCGTTTTTATCCCGTTTGGATTCCGTTTGATATGGATATTCTGCGAAACATAAAACATGCAACAGACAGGAACTGGCACTGGGCACTGGATCAATATGTTAGTCCCAAAAATAGTATAAAAAGTTGCCAAAAGTATATGAAAGTTGTAGAATATTGGCATGGAACAATCAAAAATTATAGATACGACGGAGACGTATCATGATGCATATAGTATAATCATACCCACGGATACTTGAGGTGACATTGGAATATCTAGGTGACATTAGAGTTTTGGTTGATTTGTGTCTTAAGGTGTTATTCTAGTACGAACTCTAGGATAGATTGAACGGAAAGAATAACTTCGTGTTATTTTACTACGGACTCTTGAATAGATCGATCAGAAAGGATAGCTTTGAGGTGGTTTCGTACCCTACCATAATCTCTTCGTTTGTTCTCCGCTATTAGTGACCTTGGAGTGACTCTTTGTTGCATGTTGAGGGATGGTTATATGATCCAATTATGTTATTATTGTTGAGAGAACTTGCACTAGTGAAAGTATGAACCCTAGGCCTTGTTTCAACGCATTGCAATACCGTTTGTGCTCACTTTTATCATTAGTTACCTTGCTGTTTTTATATTTTCAGATTACAAAAACCTTTATCTACCATCCATATTGCACTTGTATCACCATCTCTTCGCCGAACTAGTGCACCTATACAATTTACCATTGTATTGGGTGTGTTGGGGACACAAGAGACTCTTTGTTATTTGGTTTCATGGTTGTTTGAGAGAGACCATCTTCATCCTACGCCTCCCACGGATTGATAAACCTTAGGTCATCCACCTGAGGGAAATTTGCTACTGTCCTACAAACCTCTGCACTTGGAGGCCCAACAACGTCTACAAGAAGAAGGTTGTGTAGTAGACATCAAGCTCTTTTCTGGCGCCGTTGCCGGGGAGGTTAGTGCTTGAAGGTATATCTTTAGATCTTGCAATCGAATCTTTTTGTTTCTTGTTTTAGCACTAGTTTAGTTTATAAAAGAAAACTACAAAAAATGGAATTGAGTTTGCCTCATACGCTTCATCTTTTTAATATCTTTCGTGAGAATGATGGAAAGGAAAATTGTGCTCAAATGCTAGAAGAAGAAGTCTATAAAATGTTTGGCACTAAATCTTTGAATGATGATCATGATTGCAATGTTCTTAGTATGAACTCTTTGAATATCCATAGTACTAATGATGATTGCACTAGTCATCATGAAAATGTCTCTTATAAGCATGTCAACTTTTGTGGAGTGCATAGAGTTTGCAAGTACACACCAATTAGGGAAAATAGATTCTGCAAGAGGCATAAGTATTTGGAAACTAAATGGTTGCAAGAAAGGCTAGATGTTTGTGCTGAAAATTTAAATTTTCTTAGCCGTACTTGTGAACTTTGCAATGAACGTGATCATTTCAGTACCCAATGCAAATTGTTTCATGATCGTATCATGTCCAAAAATTGTGATGACTTGATTTCCCTTGCACATCATAATGAACTTAGTTTGCTCTTGGGTTATGAAGAAATGAAACGTATATCTAAGGTTATTCCAGAATTTGCACTTGATAGAGTTCTTAATTTTGATCTAGAGGAAATTTATATGTATTGTGCGGTGAATTGCATTGAAAATCCTTATATTGCCAATTACATAAGGAAAAGGAAACAAATAGAAGATGAAGAGAATACTAACGAAATGGAAGAGACTTCCCAATATTCTCCTATTATTTCTTATGATGAATCAGGTAACGAGGAGGAGCCTTCTATTCAACCAATCTCATTAATAAGGAGCTCCAAAAAGAGGATTGAACCCACACATGATGTGAGGAAGAAAAAGAAAAGACGGAGAAGTAAAGGTAGAAAGGTATCTCTCCCAAATGATGTTGCTCCTATTTCTCATTGTGATGATGATAATTGCTATACTATTGGTGTTATCCATACTATTAATGATGAGAGTGATTATGCTTATGATATGAAAAGGCCCAAGCTTGGGGATGCTATGTTTGATGAAGATGATGTTTTTGAGAATATATTTGCTGCAATTAATGTTTGTCCCAAGCTTGGGGATGCTACGTTTAATGAAGATGATATTTTTAGTCTCCCAAGTTTTGATATGCAAATTTAAAATGATGATAGCATGCCTCCTACTTATGATGATTATTTGATGAAAGTGGGTTTGGAAGAGTGTCAACTTTAGGAAGTAATGGTCCCACTATTTTGGAGGATGTTGAATCTTATTATGATAATTATGAAAGTGGATTTGGAGAGGTCATGACTTTATTTAGTGATGATTCCACTATCTTGGAAGAGGTTTCAATTGATTATGATGAGAACAAAATTGCTACTTATGATAATTATTGTGATGATACATATGCTATAAAAAGTAGTGATGATTATATTTATAAAACTTGTCATGATTATGATTACCCTTTTTCTCAACATTGCTATTTTAATGTGGAAACAATTTATAGTATTCGAGTCTCTTATGATACTCCCACTATTCTGATTGAGAAGAATTTCGCTTATGTAGAGAGTAGTAAATTTTATATGCTTGTAGATCATGAAAAGAATGCTTTAGGTGCTGTTTATATTGTTGAATTCATTAATGATGCTACTGAAAATTATTATGAGGGAGGAATATATGCTTGTAGGAATTGCAATA